>NW_012027843.1:251341-261528 GCF_000956235.1 Wasmannia auropunctata
CTTTAGCAACGTTTAATAATTCTGCCGATATATCTATTCCGGTTACTTGCGCTCCTATTCTAGCTAAAGCCTCAGTCAATATACCTCCGCCGCAGCCAACATCCGCAATCTTCATTCCTTTCAACGGAAGATCTGAATTTTGCATTTTGAATCCGGTATTTACCAGTCCATCTTTTATAAGTTGTATTCTGAATGGATTATACGTATGGAGGCCACCTAATGGGCCGTTCTTATCCCACCAAAAGTCTGTCAAATCAGAACAGCGTTTAACTTTCTTGGAATACACTGTCGACATTGATCTGATATTTTTGTTGATACGTACAATGTTTTTTAATAATCTATAACAAATGATGCCTATTTAGATGAATAAATACTTTTGTATAATTTACATAATAATCAAATAATAATTTTGATATTTGATCAATGTGTTTTAAGGAGTTACAAGTAGTTTAAAACACGATTAAACTAGATATATCACATATATTACATAATTCACTTAATATAATTTTAATATATTTATATAATTTGGCATCATACCTGTTTCGAGGAATGTTCCTCCATGATCCGTTGATATGCTTGACAGCGTTTGAAATTATCATATTTGTATTTAAACACAATTGCATTTATAATTGGAAAGGCAAATTGCAATAATTCTTTGACAAGCAATGAAAAACATACGTCAAGAATATATCTGAAACATAATTTTTTAATTTTACTGCAAAATTTAACTAATTGGATCTATCGCTTAAAAGATAATGATGAACACGTAACAGTAACCCAATCAGTACACAACGTTTTAGAAAATATTTTTAAAAACATTTGAAAAATATTTGTAAAAACATTTTTAAAAACATTAAAATAATGGGTTAAGTGCTCTTTTTTTATTAAAAAAAACTTTATTTTAACGTTTGAAGAAATATTTTATTAACATTTCAAAAATGTTTATTTTAAAACGTTTCCTTAACATTCCGCTGTTTCAATTTTTGCCACCTAGAAGTTTTGTTTACGCTTCTGTCACTCTCCCCTTACTCTCCTTACGTTCGACTTACGCTCCGATTTTTATTTTCACCAGGGATGGAATGAAACTTTTCATATGGACTTACTCGATCTCTTACATAAATAATTTTCTCACAGAGAATTCAGAGCTTGATCTCTTAGAGATATAATAGTAATTCCCGTCCTGTACCAAAGGGAAACGGATCCACAATTTAATTAAGGCAGAAATCGACACTGAATAACAGCCGCAAGACAAATAAAAACGCGCACGTACATATATACGTGCGATCGAAACGAGAGATACGAAAGTAATACTTCAATATACTTCGCATAATGTCTTATCGTTTGATCTAAATCAGTTGAGCACGCACAATGTTTACACATGCACGTACAATTCTCGCAAAAAAGAACTACTAATGCAGTGATAACACTACTGAAATGTAGTACATTTTCTCGCTTTGAAGGTGTGGTCTCAAATCGGAACAAAACACACGCACCCGAACATGTCTCAATTAGTGCTTAACCTAACGTGATGACGTTGTCGCTAAAGTTTTCTTTCGAGCATAATCAAATATTTTTCCGTTTATACTCGTACAAATGCAACTCACACCCGTTCAGAAGCGTATGGAGATGACGACTGACGACTCTGTGACTGTGACGAACGCCACGTCTATTAATGGCTTAGTTTACACAGAGCATTTGATAAGCATACTAACTATTAACTTTTTATTAAATTTTCTTAATTTTGACGATGCGTATAAACGTATACATAATATATGTATTTAATTAATTATCTTAATGCATAGTGTATTAGCTTAATATATTATTCTTTAAATGCATTGCAGAAATTAAGATAATTTAATAGAAAGTTTCTAGTACGCGTATTAAATGCTCGGTATAAACTAGGCCAATGTGACGACAAACTTGCGCTCAATCTGCCTCTGATGGTGATACGAGTGTCTTATTTTATATTTTCACAAGTATTTGTTAGTCTGACTGTCAACGTGTGACTGTCAAAATTTAAACATTTTCCAATATAATATCGTACTGATGTAAAAAATATATTAAATATAACTATATAATTGTAAATTTATTAAAATAAAAAATACATAGTTTATTCATATATTGTATATTGATCTCATATATACAATATTTTAATATATTAAGGAATATTATTCTATACATCATAACCTTTTTTGTGCTACATGCATATAGTACTTACAAAAATCTTTAATAGTATCAATATTATGATTGCAATACATAACTGGTAAACGATAAAAAATGTAATATTATTTTGTACTTAATAATAAAGAAAGTTATACTTTTTTAATATTATCTATGTGCTAATTTTGTTTTGTTTGATTGCGTGAAGTCCATAATAAGTAGATGTAGTGGACGACCAAGACCATTGTTTTGTTAGTGAATTAAATTTCATGCCATAAAGCAATTTCGTTTTGCTACCATCTATAAAATATAGGAAAAGGATTAAGAAATTTTCACTGACAATGAATTTAGAAGAGCTTATATCAATTTCATTTCGCAGCCATCTATAAGAAAATATCAGTGTAGAAATGCTTGTACTTGTTGTGAACTTATTATAATTATGCAGATATGCGTATGCAACAAAATGATTTTTTAATTTTTTCTGGACTAACTTATTAAGTATGACTTACAATTCTTCAATATATGTTCAACTTCGTGTGGAGCAATAAATTTATTCCATTGATGAGTACCACAAGGTATAGTTCTGAAAATGTATTCGGCTACCACAATAGTGGATAGCCAAGATATTAGAGTTCTGTTTATTGTCGTTATAAAAATCGACTTGCCAGGTTTCACAATTTTCACACATTCCTGTACAGAATATTTCGAAAACATTTAATTTTTATGTAGATGGCATTTATAAATAATAAATCTTATATCTTTTATTACAATATCGTACCTTTAAAAATAGTTGTGGATCTGCTACATGCTCCAAAACTTCAGAAGTTACAACAGCATCATATGTTTCTCTCTCGTTTTGGGCGAAATCTTCCACGGTTGTCTGAATGTAATTCACTCTCTTTGATATGTTGGGATCCAATTTCACATGTTCTTTAGCAACATTTATTAATTCAGCCGATGCGTCTATTCCAGTTACTTGCGCTCCTAGTCTAGCTAAAGCCTCGGACATTATACCTCCGCCACAGCCAATATCCGCAATCTTTATTCCTTTCAACGGAAGATCTGAATTGTGCATTTTGACTCCAGCAATTACCAGTCCATCTTTTACAAGTTGTATTCTGTACGGAGTGTACGCATGGAGGCCACCTAATTGACCGTTCTTATCCCACCAAATGTCTTTCAAAGCAGAATGGTGTTCAATTTCTTTAGGATCTACTGTTGATATTGACCTGATATTTCTATTAAAACACATACGATATTTACCAATAAATCTATTACTCTGTGTGCCTGTGAAAATTTTCCAAAGGTCACGAGGATTTGGTTGTGTCGGAGACACGGCTCTCTATCATTTCCCCAAGGGATTTGGCAAAGTTAGATTTATAAAAATGAGGCGTCGATTTAAAGTTGTAAATTTTGAGGGGTACAACAAATAGCGCGATTTTTAAGATTCTATAGTTAAACATGATCTTAAATTGATTCTTTCTTTTGCGTGTGCAGTAAATTTGCTATATCCACGGATCATAAAAGGAGCATGAATGAAACTATCGAGGAGGCGTACAAATTTACTTTGGTGTGTAAGATATTTAATGAAAAAATTTTGTAATGTATAGCGTAAAATTATTTGCAAGCATTATAATATTTATAATATAATTTTATCGTGTGAGAATTTTAGTATGATACTAGATTTTTAAAAATTCGCTTATAATTTCTCATGATTTTGCATAGAAATGTACCGTAGGTATCAAAATTTACTTGCCGAGCGTTCTACAAAAAGTTGTTTGTATTTGCATACGCGTACACGTGTGTGTGTGTGTGTGTGTGTATTTGAAAGCATGTTTGATCATAGAATCTTAAAAATCGCGCTATTTGTCTCCCACATAATTTACAATTTTAAATTGACATCGAATTCTTACAAGATCTAGACTTCGTCAAATCTTTTAGGAAAATGAGAGAGCCGTATTCTTGACATAATCAAACCCTCGTGACATTTGGGAAATTTTAAAAGTTGCAAAAAAAAAAAATTTTAAAAGTTGCTAAACAGATATTTTTATGTTATGTATTACGTCATGATAAAATTTTTATAT
Organism: Wasmannia auropunctata; assembly: GCF_000956235.1. NCBI lineage: Eukaryota > Metazoa > Arthropoda > Insecta > Hymenoptera > Formicidae > Wasmannia > Wasmannia auropunctata. Next base: position 255,586 of record NW_012027843.1, read on the forward strand.
TGCATACGTGTGTTTTAAATATAATAAATTTGAAGTAGCGATAAGTAGTAGACACGTGCGATAAGTAGTGATCACTTTAAGACACGATTAAACCAGATATATGGATACATAATTCACGAGATAATACATTTACATAAACGAAGAAACTAACGGACTCTCAAATTAAAAAAAAACAAAGTAAGAAAAAAGAGAGATGAAAGTCAACGCAGTACTTGGTGTATGAAAAAATTTAACCGTTTTAATAAGTATTCTCTAATAACATCAGTTGAACGTTTCGGTCTGATTTGGGTTATCTTCAGCAATACAGATACATTGATGATGCCTTTCATTCTCCGCACATATGATAAGGTTTATGGGTTCATCCATTATACGTCATGATCGGTAAGCTGAATGATCTTACAGAAAAAGACAAGCTTAAAAATGATGATCTGTCCTAACTTTTAAAATGTAAACTCAACTTATATATAAAGATTAAAGATAAACTTACCAAGCGTGCCAGAGAACAAAAGCCAAAAAACGTACAGTGCAACGCAAAACATTAATAAATAAATTTTAAAAAATAAGTGAAAGTTGCAATAAAAAAATAGTCAGAAGTTAAAATTTTTAAAGGATGTAAGAAATATAAAAGCAATCACGAATGTAAAGTGTGCGCAATTGAAGTCGGTATATAGAAATGATACAAGTACGAGCCACTGACTTGAAATACCAATACAATAAAGAGATGTGAAAATCAAGGAAATAAAACGGGCATAATTCAGAGCTTACTAACAATTGAAACCACATACACGTGGTGTAAGAATTCCGTGTCTGATTGTAAATTAAGATTATCTTTTGACTTTAATGTACATTTACATAATTTGGCACCATACCTGTTCCTGCAGGAAATGCTTCTCCATGATGCGTTGATGTGTTTGAGAGCGTTTAAAGTTATCATGTTCGTATTTCAACACAATTACATTTACAGTTTAAAAGACAAATTGCATCAGTGATTCTTTGACAAGGTTTGACAAGGTTTTTAGAATTGACTGGATTTTGAATTGGAGTCCTTGATTAATGTCTACGCGTTCGTAATTTTAATGTCCTTTGATTTAATGAGTCACAATTTATCACAGAACTTAACGAATAAATTGTTACTTTAGCACGAGTAGAGTTTGAATCACAATAAAGGACACTTTAACGTAATCGGCCGAGCAGCAAAAGTTCGTGCTGCGTGTAGTTCGTCACTTTTATATCTGTCGCACGATATCGAAGCAATATCGTGGCGAGCGTTTATTGGACCGAAGAGAAGACGTTGGATTTCAATTAAGTTTAAATTAAAAAATAAGACGAACTTTGGATTGTTATGTTTTAAGATTATCGGTTAGATTATTGAATATTTTATTTTTTTTTGTTTGAGAAAAATGTTCGCGAGTGTGAGGAAAACAATTAAGAATAACCTTTCGGGTTTAGACGTTAGCTATCTCTTGGAATTTGAGAGCAGCAATTAAACGCAATTAATATTTGACAACCGAATCATTTTACTATTCATATATTGTATATTAAGTTTACATATATCGATCTCTCAATATTGCTTAAATAAGGGAATATTTCATACATTATAAACTTTTTTGTGCTTACATGCATATAGCATGAAAATCTTTAATAGTATCAATATTATGATTATAATACATAACTGATAAACGATAAAAGAATACAATTATTTTGTATTTAATAATAAAGAAAGTTGTACTTTTTAAATACTATTTATATGTCAATTTTGTTTTGTTTGATTGCATGAAGTCCATAAAAAGTAGGTGTAGTGGACGACCAAGACCACTTGTTTATCAGTGAATTGAATTTAAAGCCATAAATCAATTTCATTTCGCAGCCATCTATAAGAAAATATCAGTGTAGAAATACTTGTTGTGAACTTATTATAATTATGCAGATATAATTTTTATGCAACAAAATGCTTTTATAAACTTCTTCAGGAACCAAGTATGAAACTTACAATTTTTTAATATATGTTGAACGTCGTGCGGAGCAATAAATTTACTCCATGTATGAGTACCACGAGGTATAGCTCCGAAAATATATTCGGTTGCTACAATAGTGGATAGCCAAGATGTTAGAGTTCTGTTTATCGTCGTTATAAAAATCGACTTGCCAGGTTTCACAATTTTCACACATTCCTGTGCAGAATATTTTCATAACGTTTAATTTTTATGTAGATTGTATTTACAAATAATTAATCTTATATTTTTTATTACAATATTATACCTTTAAAAACATTTGTGGATCTGTTACATGCTCCAAAACTTCAGAAGTTACAACAGCATCATATGTTTCTCTCTCGTTTTCGGCGAAATCTTCCACGGTTGTCTGAATGTAATTCACTCTCTTTGATATATTGGGATCCAATTTTACATGTTCTTTAGCAATGTTTAATAATTCTGCCGATACATCTATTCCGGTTACTTGCGCTCCTATTCTAGCTAAAGCCTCAGTCAATATACCTCCGCCGCAGCCAACTTCCGCAATCTTCATTTCTTTTAACGGAAGATCTGAATTCTGCATTTTGATTCCGGCGTTTACCAATCCATCTTTTACAAGTTGTATTCTGAGCGGATTGTACAAATGAAGGGCTTTTGTTGGACCATTCTCATCCCACCACTTGTGTGCCACTCTAGACATGTTTTCAACTTCCTTAGGATCCACTGTCGATATTGATCTGGCGATTATTTTGATATATGTGTTTCCTGATACGGTAGCTCTTGATAATCTATAATAAATGATCTATTTTCATTTAGGTGAACGGAATATTTCTATATAAGTATACAACAATAAATTTTTTTTACTTTATCCGCATATTTTAAAGATAAGAAAGTACAAGTAGTTTAAAAACTTGACTAGATATATTGATATATATATTACATAATTTACGATTTAATATATTTACAAAATTTGGCACTATACCTGTTTCGAGAAATGCTTTTCCATGATCCAATGATATGCTTGAGAGCATTTAAAGTTATCATGTTTGTGTTTAAACACAATTGCATTTACAGTTTAGAAGATAAACTGCATCAATGATTCTTTGATAAGCAATAAAAAACACACAACAAGAATATATCTGGAATATTATTTTAATTTTATACTACAAAATTTAAATAATTGGATCTGTTTTAAAAGGATAATGGACACGTAGTAGTAGAGAGAGAGAACGTTATATAGTCCACTACAAATAAAACTTTTAAATATTAATATAAAATTTTTACATTAATTTATAATACAAAAGTCTGCTTTTTGCTATGTTTTTGAAATAATAAATTATTTTCTCTTCAGATAACCCGAAAAAAAATGTTTTTTTGGAAAACTTTTGACACTACGATTTGGGCTTTCTTTAAAACTGCGGATGGATTATTCTCACATTATTAAAAATAAACTAAGTATTAGTGCAGTGACTACTGAAACACTACTGAAATGTAGCAGTGTCACTGCTGGTATGAGTAATAACACTATTACATTTTAGTAGTGTTTTTACTGCACTAGTAGTTTATTTTTATGCGGACTTATGACCATTAAGATTGTGTAAGAATGTGTTAATATTTTTTTAACTAAATTAAGTTAAAATTAACGACTAAAAAATTAATTTAATCACGTTAAAGGCATAAATAAAAAAGTAATTCAGATAAAAGTTAAGATTATATTAACTAAAGTTAAATTTAAAGTTAATTTTAAATTTATTATATTAGATTAGAATGTCGTAATTAAAATTAGATTACTTTAAATCCAAATAAAACAATTACAATATGCGTAATCATATTTTAATATTTGATTTAATATTTGCTTTAATAATCTTTAATATAATTTCTATCCTACTAATAATAAGACTACATTCGGGACTTCGGAAGGCATATTATTGTTGCTATCAGCGCTATTCTGTCATTCTGTTTATAGCGCTGATAGCGCTTTTTGAATACAGAATCCATTACGTTTTACGCATAATGCGCGTGATACGTCATTTATCTTTGTTTGTTCATCGAATGTTGTAACAAAGATAAATTATGCATTGTCAGCATTATACATGAAATGGAATGTACTTATAAGTTTGTCAATTTCCATACACTTTTGGGCACTTGAAGCTTCATGTTACGATTATTGAGATTTTCTAAATTATATTTTTAATATTTAAAATTTTACAGAAAAAGAATATTAACGTTTAGAGATATAAAACATTTTTTTAATTTAGGAGAAATTGTTAATAATTGAAAGTTTATGTGTTTTAATAATTAATTGAAGTTAAAAATTATCTCTTACATATATATATATATTTAAAATTAACTAAGATATTTTAAAAGTTATTAACTTTTTTATTTAACTTTTAACTAGTTAACTAAATAATTATTACCAACTCTATAATATATATTACTCCTTTGTGATTTTTGAATAGATGGACGTGGTAATTAAATAATACATTTTTATTACAGTTCGTTGACTATACGTAGACTGAATGTTCCATTCAGTCTACACGTAGTCAACGACAATATTATAGTATAAGTGAAATAAAAGCAAGAAGCACGCGAGTTTGGACGTGACTAAATATTTTTGTACAAAGTATTTTTGAAACATTTTCATACATTATATACTATCCCCCTCTCCTTCACTGGACGGAGGCGTGGCGTTCAATTGTCATAAATAGTCCCGCGCAAAGTGAAACAAAAACCGATCCTGATAAAATGAAATAAAAATAAACTGATTGTCATTAATTGGATCAAATTGACCCAATCGCTGTTCAAGATAAATATGAATTTTTACGAGGGTTATCACTATAAAAAAAATTACTTAAAATTAATTATAATTTTATATATGTAAAGTCATAAAAATCTGAAACTCCAAGTGCAAATTTATATATTAACTGAAAAAGAAAGACCTATTAGATGGGTCAAAAATGGCACAGTCGTGGCTCTAGAGCTAAAATTTGTATACACGTAAATCATAGAATGTATATGTGTTATGTGAAACATAGATTCACAACTTTGGTACGTGTATTTAAAAGAAACACCAATTTAGAAAAAGTATTTGGATGAATTTTAATAATCTTGCAATTTTTGAATTTTAAATACTTTGATGATGATATATAGAAAAAATAAAAATAACAACATGTATACTCTTTGTAAAATTTGAATGAAAATTTTTTACATAAATTAATACATAAATTAACTTACTATACGAACGCTTTAGTTTATACTTTGCAAGAGTTGTCACATATAAAGCCTCATATGAATTGTTGAAGCGTTTCGAAGATAAGTAGTATTGAAGATAGTAGTATTTGCTGATACGATAAAACATATGACTAAACGAGAGTGTGAATAACATATATTTTTGAACCCGGAACATTTGAAATCATGATATGAAATGTGGAACAAATGTACGAACAAAAACACTGGCGGGATATTTTATTAAACCTTAACAATCTAATAGAAGTTGATGCGATTGTCAAAATTGGGGTATTTTTGAGCATAATATCGTATTGTTGCAAAATGTATTGAATGTAATTATATAATTAATTTATTGAAATGAAATACACACTATTTATATATTGTATATTAATTTCACATATATTGATCTCTCAATATTGCTTAAATATAAAATAATGTTCCATACATCATAAATTGTTTTGTACTTATATGCATATTGTGTACCATAAGAATGTGTAACAGTCACTATTATAATTTTAATACATAACTGGTAAACGATAAAAGAATATAACATCATTTTGTATTTAGTAATAACGAAAGTTATACTTTTTAAAAATTTACTATCTATATGCTACTTTTGTTTTGTTTGATTGCATGAAGTCCATAAAAAGTAGGTGTAGTGGACGACCAAGACCACTTGTTTGTCAGTGAATTGAATTTAAAGCCATAAATCAATTTCATTTCGCAGCCATCTATAAGAAAA
>NW_012027843.1:261548-326064 GCF_000956235.1 Wasmannia auropunctata
CATGTTCTTTAGCAACGTTTAATAATTCTGTCGATACATCTATTCCGGTTACTTGCGCTCCTATTCTAGCTAAAGCCTCAGTCAATATACCTCCGCCGCAGCCAACATCCGCAATCTTCATTCCTTTTAACGGAAGATCTGAATTCTGCATTTTGATTCCGGCGTTTACCAATCCATCTTTTACAAGTTGTATTCTGAGCGGATTGTATGAATGGAGGCAATTAGGTTTCCACCAAATGTTTGTCAAAGTAGAAATGTGTTCAATTTCCTTGGGATCTACTGTCGATATTGATCTGACGATTTTTTTGGTACACATATTTTCTGACACAATATTTTCTAATAATCTATAATAAATGATCTATCTTCATTTAGCTGAACAAGTATTTTTACATGCACAACAATAAATTTTTTTCCTCAGTCCTGAGTCATCCTCAGTACAAAATTAAAAAGAATGTATGTATAAAATTCGCAGAATTGAAAAGTTGTCTAAAATTGTCTTGAGATTGTCAAGTGGAAACTTAATAACGTGCAGTCAAGATATAAAACGCAATTGCACTGAGTCCAAATTAAAAAGGTCAATCGCTTATCCAGCATTTAGAATAATAAAATGCTGAAGCAATGAAATCGTATAAATCAAACTGAACATTTTTTTAAATTTAAAATATACAATAAATTAAAATAATCGTAAATTGTAACTTACATATAAAATGTTGTTAAGACACTTAAAATAATGCACGCAAAACAACTGTGCACTGTTCGTAAGTTAGAAGTCTTGTGAGAGATATGGTCAGAGGAGAGAGAGATATGTACTTACGTGGTGTTAAACAAATAACATAAATAAAATGGAAACATCGATGCACAGCAATATGATCGTCATACAGAGGTTCGTTGTCATTTTATAAATTTAAGCCATGTTTTTGTTATTTATTAATATGAATCATCTCGAATGCAAGTCTTTTGTTTAAATTCTTTTCTTCATCTAATATTAATATGTTGCTTCAACTAAAGTCATGTGTGATATTAATTCTATGCTCAGTGATTACAGAATGCTAATAGTGTTTCCATTAATATAGGTTTTGTGCTCCTTAATTCTAGTTTCCAATACTTTGCTAGTTATGAAAAAATAAGAAACAAAATATAGAGTAAAATTTTTTAATTTTCGGCTTAGTTTTCGAAAAATCGAGTTTGAAAATCCGCTGCATACGCATACTGCAATGTCACAGATAAAATACGGTTCATCAGACGACGTATGACGCGTATTGTATTTATTAACAATTTTTTTTATTGTTTACCAGTTATGTATTCTAATTATAATATTGATACTATTACATGTACATTTTTATGATACACTATATACATGTAATCACAAAAAAGTTTATGTATGGAATATTCTCTTACATTTAAGCAATATTGAAAAATCGATATATATGAAATTAATATCAGTATATCAGGGGTCATTAAAATTGACCTTGATATAACTTATTTAAAATAACAGATATAAAATAAATTCCAGATATTAAAATAAATATCGCAGGGGCCAGTAAAAAACTGATATGACTTAATTAAAATGAAAAATGTAAAATAGATTAGATTCTAAAACTTATTTAAAATATTAAATAAGAAATATAGCAGAAGAAATTATTTAGAGCAATAATACTAAAGAACTTTTTTATTTTTTTAAATTTAAAATACATATTTTAAATAATGTTATTAAATAACATCATAACCGACTTCTGCAGTATATGAATAATATGTATTTTATTTCAATAAACACAATTATCGAGAATAATATATATAATATACAGGATCTACATGGCATTTGAAAGCTACTGAGTTCATGGAAGAACACAAAGAAAATTTTTAATGAACAAATTTTTATTCTGTTAATTACAGAATTGCCACGATGCAAAAGATTCGGGTACTAAAAGATTTCGTTCCACTCTTTGAATTGTTCTTCGAAAATACACCGATTATGTAGTAGCGGACAATACTCTGCAGATAAATTATCATTACATGCTGCTCGGATCATATCGACATGCTCCCTATTGTGTAACTTATTGACGTGATATTTAAACAATTGATTATTGTTCGGCACAATAGACCGTTTATAAACACGATAACTTTATGTGTCGCTCGACAAATCGCATCTTATTATTAGCTATAACAGCATTCGTACGCATTTAATAATAAAAAAAGTTGTACTTTTTGAAAATTATTTATGTGCCAATTTTGTTTTGTTTGATTGCATGAAGTCCATAAAAAGTAGGTGTAGTGGACGACCAAGACCAATTTTTTGTCAATGGATTGAAGTTAAAGCCATAAATCAATTTTGTTTTGCAGCCATCTATAAGAAATAGGAAAAGATTTAAAAAAATATCACAGAGAAATGAAGAAGAAGTTTTTGTTACAAACTTGTTATAATTATAATAGATATATGATTTTTATGCAACAAAATGCTTTTTTAATTTTCTCCTAGAATTAACAACTAATTGTAAGATAAAACTTACAATTCTCCAGTATACGTTGAACTTCGTGTGGAGCAATAAATTTACTCCATGTATGAGTACCACGAGGTATAGATCTGAAAATATATTCGGCTGCTACAATAGTGGACAGCCAAGATGTTAGAGTTCTGTTTATCGTCGTTATAAAAATCGACTTGCCAGGTTTCACAATTTTCACACATTCCTGTACAGAATATTTCGAAAACATTTAATTTTTATGTAGATGGCATTTATAAATAATAAATCTTATATCTTTTATTACAATATCGTACCTTTAAAAACATTTGTGGATCTGCTACATGCTCCAAAACTTCAGAAGTTACAACAGCATCATATGTTTCTCTCTCGTTTTCGGCGAAATCTTCCACGGTTGTCTGAATGTAATTCACTCTTTCTGATATGTTGGGATTTAATTTTACATGTTCTGTAGCAACGTTTATTAATTCCGCCGATGCGTCTATTCCGGTTACTTGCGCTCCTACTTTAGCTAAAGCCTCGGTTAATATACCTCCGCCGCAGCCAACATCCGCAATGTTGATTCCTTTCAATGGAAGATCTGAATTTTGCATTTTGACGATTTTGGCGTTTACCAGTCCATCTTTTACAAGTTGTATTCTGAACGGATTGTACGAATGGAGGCCACTTAATGGGCCGTTCTCATCCCACCAAATGTTTTTGAAAGTAGAAATGTGTTCAATTTCCTTGGGACTTATTGTCGACATTGACCTAGTGTTTCTGCTAAAAGATATATATTATATTTCTTAACAATCTTAAGTATTTAATCAAGTATTTTTCTAGTTACTTTTTTATATAATATGTTACATGATAAGATTGATGCTTCAACCATGCACTATGTCAAATTATTTATAGTTAAAGATAAAAACTATATATATATTTTTTTTTTGAGATTAGGTAATACGATTAAAAATTAGATAAATACATTATAAAATAATTAGTCAATTATAGTTATCATACTTGTCTCGGGGAATGCTTTTCCACGATCCCTTGGCGTATTTGACAATATTTAATGTTATCATGTTTCTATTTAAATACATTTGAGTTTACAGTTTAATAGACTAACTGTATCTGTAGCTCTTCGATAATTAATACACAACGGAATATATCTGAAACTATATTATTTTTAATTTTTATGCAAAATCACTATAATTGGATTTAGCATATAAAAAATACCGAAGTAGTAAAGTTACTGCATGATTCACTGTAAATGAAATTTTTAATATCAATGCATAAGAAATGAATACTGCAAGAAAGAAATGTTTAATTTGAAAGCCTTTGAAATTTCAAAGTTTACAGACAGATGTGTGTGTACAAAAACATAGATTCATAATACTAATGAATTATATTTAGAAAAAGCACGTGGTTAGAAAAAACATTTGAATGTATTTTGCAGTTTTGAAATTTCGATAATTTTTACGTTCTGTTCGGGATAAAGGTTCCGTTTAGAAAATCAATCGCGTGCTGAGTTCACACAAAACGATACTTTATTTTGAGTAGATACGTACACGTTGATTCGCGTTCGACTCTCCGATCGGTTGTGCCAAATCGAGGAGCGGAGCACGGCTGGCAGAGCGGGTCTCATCCATAGATCACCCATGGTCTCACCTGATCAGCTATTTATCGCATGACAGTCGCACGAGTCGGGCACTTAAGCCACGTGTTTATCGCAATGGGAGAGGTTCGCTAGAATCTGCGATGTCACGGGCTCGCTCCAACACATTCTAAACTAAACTTTTGTTTTCATATAAAATGATATCAATGAGTTTATTTAATTAGAGATTTAAGATGGGATATATAAATTACGTACTTTATATTTTGCGGACATTCCAACTTCCGAAATTGGTACTCTGTAAGACTTTACTACGACTAGCGGTTAGCAGTTTTAAATTTTATTAAAGTAAACACATACGATTGTATCATTGCTCATTATCGTGGCACAATATACAATATAGCGTCTCATTTTTTATAACTATCTGCAACCTTGACTAATGTATAAAGCACCTTTATAATTTGTTGAATTTTCATACAATAATTTCCATACAATAATAAAGTTTCTGTCAAAGCTGTTGCGGATATTTTAAAAAGAAATAAAACTTTAGAGAAAAATATTTCCGTATTGTAATACTTGCGCAAAATGTTGAATCTTACAATATTTTTCACAAATATACAATATTCTTTGCAGGGTCGACCGTTTTTTTGCGGCCAACGTTCCAAATATGGATATGCAAAAGACGAGAGAAAACGCGCTCTCCCGATCGTTATGCCGAGAACCGGGAGAAGATAAACTCACCGTCCTACGATCTCTCATTTACCCGGTAAAAAAAATCCGCGAAAGAGCGGATGCAACGCTAGAAGCAGTATCGCGTTTTACGGGCGCGTAATGCAGCCGATGGCCCGTCCTCAGCGCACATCCGAGTCGTCGGGAAGTTATTACAACATCGTAATGTACAGGTAATTTCCACTTGTCTTTCTCTAACTCGTCCCGGCAGTCGAGTAGAGCCTCTGGCTGGTTTTATCGTCGGTTCATTCAATTTTCCAGTGTGTTTTTTTTTTTCATTTCATTAAAAATCTATTAACACTGCTCGATTCCGTTCGTTTTTTTATACGCTTACAACACGATTTCATTAGGTTCTCATTAGTTATCAGTTGTGCTAACAAGTGTAGATTATATTATCTCAATTATTTTTTAGCACTTCAGTCTCTAATCTTTATGCGTCACTTATCATATCTAACGCGAATATCTTTCGTCGTAGTTTTTCGTAGCCTTCATTTATATTTATTAACAATTTGTATTGTTAGAAACAAGGTACATTAATTAAGAAACAAATTAATATTATCTGAAGACTATGTTCTTATCTGTACGTAACAAGGTTATCGCCTAAATTTTTGTTTATCAAATGCGTCAGAAGAACGTAATGATGTTTTTTTTTGTCTCTCTTTATCTATACATATATTTATTTCGAATGTATAAGTATACTTGCACACATTACACGTTTAGTTTAGTAGTAATCAATAAATGTCGTACAGTCCCTCTTCTGTCGTAGTTGCAGTAATTTAATAGAATTTACTAACGAGCGGATATCACGATTCTTTACGTCTTTATTCACTTCCACATGAGAAAGTTCCGTTCGGTCAAACGGAGTTCTAAAAACGGAAGAGCTTACAGCTGACTGTACTACAAGTTTCTTGCTAGAACTTGCCGACTGTATGTCTAATAAGTAATGACGTAGGGATGTAAGGAAGCCTTGATAATTCTTCGAGCATGTAGCCACGCAATTAAGGTGTAACGTTTTGAAGTTCTGGTCGTAAACAACGCGGGCAAAGTAGCGGAACCTTCGAGGCTCGGTTCCGCCCGTCAATTGTTACCAATTGTTGCCAATCAGAGTAATACGTGTCATTATGCCGAGAGAAGGCTGGCAGCGGTGCGCAGCGCCCCTGCCTGCGTACCAGCCTGATTACACCGCGGGTAATATTAATTTGCCGCTAATTGGATAGTATCTGGCGGACGCGCGCGCTGCAGGTCGAAATCAGCGTTTTACAGGACGATGCGCCTCTGCTCTCCTGTAAAAAAAGACTAATCTCCGTTCGCCAGGCAAACAATTCGGCAGCGTGATCTTGTTTCGTAAATCGCAGTTCCCCAAGATATTTATATTTATATGTATTTCGATGTCATTTTCCGTTAGCATCTCCTGTACTTATTGATTCGTGGATGATTGTAACAGTACATTATAATAGTATGACACGCGTTGTGCAGTTGCTACCACATTTAGTTGGTAGCAGAAAAGGAGCTTCTAACTAGTATCAATTAGCAATTAATCTTAACCGGCCGTTTTGATGGCGTCGATTGATCGACGGTACAAGGCGTATAACTAACATTTTCTATCGTTCATTAATTCGACGGCTTCATTATTTCATTCGTTAAAGTCGATGCACGTGTTTTGCGTCACGCGTTAATAATTTTGTTCATAAATAATTTATTGGCTGGTTCTTGCACGTTTATATATTCAGAATTAAAAAAAAAAACGTAAAAATTCAATAGCTGCATTCCGTAATAATTATTTCACGTGTAAAGCGTGTGCGTGTATAAAAAAAAATGATGTCGCTCATTAACGACTACATAAAGATTTAATGTTTTGTTAACATCAATATTCTCCATCATGGCGCCGTTTGTCCTCCTCATAGAGTTATAAACCGTTCCACTGCAGCGGACACATTGACGACCGTTGATTAAGCGGCGTATGGCGTAGTGCACTTTGCAATTCAGGAATCCGATGGGCTAGACCATGGGCGTAATTCTCCGCCTTTCGCCGCGCCGCCAGTGTCGGCGGCTACTTTGTCCGTGTACCAGTTAGCTGGCATTTACATCGCGATGTAGGAGTAGATTTATTATGTGGCGGTGCCGCAGTAGTGCCTGGAGATTGTCACAGGATAATCGATAATTACCGTTTTACGTCATTAAGATTAATTGCGGCAATGTACCGACTTTATCGGATGCTCATCATCGTTTATCAGGAATCGCAATTGGACATCTCTATTACTTAATTATTTAGTAACATACTGTCTTCTCCCTACGATCTTTTCTTGACACCTACACTTCGATATCTTCCGAGAACGATAAAATGGATAATATATTCAGTTTTTTGCATCTGACCATTATCTCTTTCTCTCTCTCTCTCTCTCTCTAAAGTCGTAAGCTCGTTAACGATCTAGGATAAAATTATTTTCCAATTCACGCCCTTTTCAGAAAAATCCAATTTAATACTGGTCAACTTAATGCTTAAAAAATAAGTAAGTTGGTTATTCTCTTTCAATATTAAATTTCTCTAAGGACGGTTGATTTACGCAAGAGCGGAATACGAGAGCGGACTTTTGATGTAAATCACGGAACGCTTGTAATTTCTCGTGCAGGGATCTCGCGTATTTTGAATACGCGACGGAGAGAGGGTGAGAGAGCCCTCTCTTCGGTGCCCACAATTACCTACGGTTCTGGTAACTGGATGCGATTAGCATACGCGTTGCGCGGACACCGTTGCGCCGGTTGCGAGGAGAGATGCGAGGGGGACCGTCGAGAATGTCGCGGTGCATCGCACTCCTTTGGCCGCGCAAAAGAAACGCACGCAAGGGGAGCAAAAGAAGAAGCGGGAGAAGAAGAAGAGAAATAAGAGGAAGAAAACCAATGCGTTCGTGCATCGCGTGGCTGAAAGTGAACCAACCGGGTGGCCACGCCTCCTTAGACAGCCGCCAGCCAACAATTAAGATTTGATCGGCAAAAATGGTCGAGGTAAAATGGCGCTGGCCACTGAATACGTAATGCCCACGAGAACGAGACGATCCCGATCTGCCGCGCCGGCGAAACCGGTGCATCGCCTCATTTCATTCGAAATACAACTCGAACCGGTAGCTTCGATTAAGGAGTAAGTGGCCCGTACGGTAGCCCTTATAATTTTGTTACATGGGATGGTAACAGAGCGGAGACGAAGACATTGTCATTCAGGGTAATTTCGCCGATGGCGATCCCCTCGTTCGTCGGATTTTATTTACACATACGCATCACTTCGCAGAACTGATTTTCAGTTTGATATTAATTCAGCCGGCCGCGATACTTTGCAGACACAAAGTGTCTGTGCCGCATTGTGATTACTGTTATATAAATTGTCCCGACTGCAACACTAAAATAATTCAAATTGCAAATTATTGGAAATTTATTTGGTCTTTTATAAAGTTTTTTTTTCAAACTTCGACTATTATAGCTTTAAAAGTTGATATTAATTCACGAATATTTCTAAGCATCGATATACGATATCGAAGTTTAAAGAAAAATTCGTATGACCATATGAATAAATTTGCGATAATTTGCAATTCAAATCAATTTTAGTGTTGCGATATAAAAAATGCGGAATTATTATAGCCGTGCGATGTATACATAGTATCTGTTGAGTTGATATTAAACTGACTATCTCTGCAAAGTAATGATTTAGACAACGTTTGGCCGACTAACACGCTCGACAATGGGACGCCTGCAAACGGGCAACCGAGCGTGCATCGCTGTAGCGAGTCCAGTTCCGTCGAAATCTGATCATCATCGTGTAAAATGCCCGATATCCACAAAGCAATCACATGCGCGATGTTCGAGGATTTTTATCAACGGACGCAAACCGAGATACATCGGTCGCATTTGCAGAAAGAAAGCGCAGAGCGTGCACGTTTTATTCCGCGGACTCGTAAATCATCTCGATAGCGAACTATACACACTGCCAATCAAGATTAAGCCGCGCGATACGGACGTGCGATCACGCTGATCGGCGCGCATATTCATTCTACATCGCATCGATTCCCGAGTTGTTGTTGCATTCCACCGTCTTTGTTATCGCTCCTTCCCGCGAGCCCCTCGAGATCTCTTCCACAGCACGGGCATTCCTCCCGTTCCTTTTTCTTCCTCTTCCACCGACTCGAAGGAAGACTCCCCGAGACTGGATTAAAATTGCAGGAGCGATTTCACGAACTCACGATATCGGCGAAAACGCCACCGAGGCTCTAATCATGGCGGATACACGGCGCGCGGTAGCCGCTACCACGTTTTACCCCTTAACTCAAGACTCTCATTACACTAATGTCCCACCAATCATCGGCCCTCAGTCGGCGGCACTCCCCCTCCCTCCTCGTGCCCCTCCCCGCGTTTCTCAATCACTTCAATCAGAATCATGCAAACCGACGAGGAAATCAAATTCCTCAACCCCGCCGAGGCGATACCGCGAAGATTTCTGTGAAACGATCGTCGTACTTTGTATCCATCCGTATAATCAGCCGCAAGTTTGCGCGTGATTCGGATTCTTCAGGACCCTTCCCTGTCCGGTTTCATTCAACCGCTTAATTCTCCCCGGTCACGTCGAATTGTTGTACAACGCGAAAAATTTATTACGCAGCACAATTATAATTTATACGAACGTTATGCGAACGAGACGTTCCCTTTACCCCAAACGTCCGGTACGACGCGGTCTTTCTTGCGAGGCATGGAAGACCGCAACGGCCCATCGAAGTCTTTAACAGGGTACTTCGCGAAATAGCCGAAGAAACGCTCTTTAGCATACCGGGAGGGCCAACCGTTAAGGCGGTCGTTAAGTTTATGGGGGAGCCGCGAGATGCGAGAGGTTGGCAATTAGATGCCTTCTGTGAACACTGTGATCTTCGCCACGCGAAAGAAAACGACCGTGGCCCTGCGCGCGCGCGTTTTCGCACGAGGCTCCCTATGGTGGTAATCCCCTCGAACGCGAAACGAAACGCGCGTTATATTGTAGGTACACATGGATGCGATCGGGAAAGGAAATTGAAATACGCAAATGGCCCCGTCCGCGTGATTCACGCTCACCGGATTCGAACGATTTCGCCCCATCGCCATCGCCATCGTCTACGTTTCGTTTCGGACGGCCGAGACGTAGAAGACGCGATTAAAATCGGCGCGCCGGGCGCAGGAGGCAAAGAGAAAAGAAAAAACGAGAAAAAAGGAAAGAGGGAATACGAGGCACAAGGAGAGTCGATCGTGCGCCATGCAATTCGTTACTTCGGAACGTATATAGCGTTGGAGCGAAGTGTTGCTATGCGCGCGGCATCGCACCGGGATTATAATTTACATGGCTGCGCCCGACAATTTGCATAAATCGGCTGTAACGTTACGAAAGACCGTCGTCGGTGCCATTAAAAGAATGTTTGCTCGCGTACTACGTACGTTACGTATGTACGTGTCACCGCGCGATATATGTATAAGGCCAGTTTCGCCCGACGTCGATTAAGTTTAACCGCCGCAGTTTCACCGACACCTCTCTCTTTCTCTCTCTCTCTCTCTCTCTCTCTCTCTCTCTCTCTCTCTCTCTCTCGTCTCTCTCTTCAGAGACGCATGTCGCTTCGCTAAAGGAAATATTTAGTTTTACGGCTACAGTGCTGAACGTCGATGGGCCTGGTCGCCATAATCTTGAAAGTACCGGAGATTGTTATTGTGAAAAGTGAGAAAAATTAGTGAGACATGCCCTCCCCACCCCACCCCACCCGCGATAATCGATCGTGCAATTTCGCGTAATCCCACGACACGATGGGGTATCGAAGGTCGATTCCATCGACAATTACGGGAAAAGTCTCAAGGTAAACTCCGATCGAATTGAAGTAGCGTGCAGATGAAAACGCCAACGTCGAATAGCAATGTAATCGACATTAATTATGTATATGATCTGCATTCACGGACATAACCCACCATTTTGTCACATTGCAACACCCTCGATATAAATTCCAGGATGGGGAGGGTAAAGGGGGGAGGGGGGGTCCGCGCTTCTCTCTTACTTATCCGCGCGGTGAAAATGGCGCCGAGAGGGAGACGGGACCAAAGGCAACGCGCGGCAAAAGCTATGCTTCGCAGGCCCGGGAGAGCAACCAAGCACTTATCATTAGCCGCATCTTCCGCCGGGCAGTCAGGGTAATTGTTTCCTCCGGTTTATAGTTTTATTCCGACTCACCGGCGCGATGATATCTCTGCTCGTTTTATATTCCTCGAGGCTATATCGGCCGCATCATGGCCGCGCGCGTCTGCCTTTCTCCTTCTTTCCTCGGCACGCTCGCCCTTTTTGTCTCCTTCAGCATCCGTCTGCTTCCCCCCTCCCCTCCTCCCCCTCGGAGCTTCTTCTGCGTGTATACCCTCGCTCCGTCACTCCGTCCGAGTCTACGATGATCGCGGAAGCGGACCGAGTTGGCGTGCCAAGATACGCATCTTGTGTAATTCGAATCGATCGAACGTTCGCACGCGAGGCGAAACTAGATCCGCCGAATATTACGGCAACGATATAGGAAGATTTTCCGCTTCCGATGAGCTCGCTTATATGCGAGCGATTGAGCGATATATCAACCGGCAAAATGGAGCCTGGCTCTTTCGCGCGGACCTGACAACGGTTCTTCCCAGAAGTACCGCTCGGAAGGCGGGAGGGCTGTGCAGGGCGCAGGCTATACGGACGGTTCACCGGTTGAGGATTCACCAGCGGCGCGCCCATCTTCGAGCCGGGGAAGCCAACGGGGGTTGGTAAAGCGGTACCGACGGCGGCATTAAGCCACGTCTAGCTGCGCGATATGGAAATATCCAAACCGCTTGTAATAACACGGCATCGGGTGGCCCGTCTCGTAAACGGCGACGAAGACCTCCTCGCAAAGTATTTTCGTGGAAGCCGCGCCGCCGCTCGTTCTGCCTTTGGAAATTAAGAGTCTCGCGTACGAGGGCGGCGCTCGAAACAGGGCCTATCGTTTAAGTCGGATCTCCATGCGAGATTACTGCCCCCGGGGGTGGCCGCTGCGGCGGCGACCGCGGCGGTTGATGGAGGCGGCAGTGTCGACGATGGTGTGCCGGTATTGCTAGTAGCGTCGTCGACGGCGGTGGTGGTTCGCTGGAAAGGCGGACTCTGGGGAATCCCCACCCATGCATAATCTAAGTGGCTTTTATATATGCACGGCCTGCGGATGCGATAAGCCCCCGTAGATGTTCACCGAATGGCGATATGGCGCGAAATTTCGGCGTTTCTGTCCGGTTACATTGACGATCCATGCGCGCGATATTGAATAAAGATGTCGTTCTTTTAGCCTAAATTTGTATGTATAAATTGTATTAAAATTAAAAAAAAAATTTGATATCACTCGTTATACTCGACAATTTTCTAAAACTCGCAGAGATAGCTCTACATTAAATGATACAATACATATGTTAAGTTCGCGTCGCTTTCAGATTTTCGGATTTGCACAAGATCGATCGGAGATTGATATGTCCTTATTGTGTTCCCAACATAGGAGGGGACGAATCTCATATAAAATATAGTTACAAGGGTATTAGGAAGAATTCGACAACGCGCGTGCCAGTCGACGTGAATTTCTGAGGGGGTGTGTCGTGTGGGCGTGAGGGTGTCGCAGCTGCCTCTCTGCACTGTGCTGCACGCGCCCCGCTCGCCGAATACGCAACGCTGCGTCGCTAATACACGCGTCGTACGTTGTGTTTACGCGCGCGAAATACAATAGAAAATAAGGCACACCCGGCGTTACGTATAGTTGTGACTCCGCGCGCTTGTCGCGTTTATCAGTACAGGATCTTCATCTTTCACAAGCTTCACGCGAGAAAATGACGAGAATCCAGCATGTATAGTCACCATCCCTTTAGATATAGGATCGCCTGTTAGCGTGCCGCGAAGGGAGAGAAGCCCTTCGGGACGCGAGAGCAAAAGCTGTGTCTCGAGTGACAGGAAGACGAAGGCGAAGCGAAGCGGGAGAAAGCACGTGTTTCTCGCTTTCTGCCGACTTCCGGGTCTTTTCTTGGTATTTTGTTTCGGCTTAGAAAGTGGCCGTTCTCTTCGGTAGATGCACTTTTGAACACGCGGTTTATTTTAATAAGAATTATTATGGATATTGGTCATGCTCCAAAAAGTAACGGAAGAAGAGCGATACCAACGATGTTCTCAATATCGATCGCCGGCGTTACTAACAGCCTTTTCATCTCCGATCGTTATCCGTTTTTATTTTTCTTCGGATAGGCGAGCGCGAGTTGCCCACGCGCGTATACGCCGCGCCGCGCCGTGCCCGAAAGCGACCGGATCCGAAGCGGGAATAATTTTGCCTCCTACCAGCACACAAATTCTAATACGCAGGCGGGCAACGGTAATGACTACAATCATCCGGGACCGTACAATGCTATCTGATCGGATCACAAAATGGGCACGTCGTTGTTTTCAAAACGGGTATGATTGCAGAGCTTTGCGGCGCTCGGCAGATGCTACGCCCGAAAATGCCCCGCTATAATAATAGAAATTCGTTACCGTGTAAATTCCGATGATTTCGACGCAACGTTTGTAGGTGCGACTTCCTTGTTAGCGGAGATCGCTCGAAATTTCTAAGGAATCACTGTTAAGAATTAACGCGGAACATTTTCATCTTCGGCGTTTATTTCGATGAAAAACCCGCCCGCGCGGGATTTTACAGGTATTTCGTCGATTAAACATGTGCCCGTAACGCGTAGCGTTAGCGTGAAAATTTCCACAGTCAAGCTTAGCGTGCTCGCTTTCGGGATAATCTAGTCGGATACTCCTGTTGTGTCGTTTCTTGCCATTGAGCGGATCGACTGACGACCGAATCGTGAATCTCGTATTACAGTCCGGTTTCAATAAAGGACCGAGGAAATGCGCTACAATAACGAAAAGGACGGAGGCGTCGTACGCGCGGAAGTGTCGAGTATACGAGAATGGACGATGGCCGAACGCATCGTTCCTCAATAGAAATCGTTACTTTGAAAAGATCACTCGTTCCTGGCCGTGGTCGCGGCGGTGATCTGCGATCTAGAATCGGCGAAGCAGGCGGCTTTGAAGCGTACCGCCGCGCCCGTTGCGAATGAGCTCCTTCCTCGTTTTCGTTTAGCCGCCTTTAGCGGCCATAATGCTGACTTGGGAATATCAGATCCCGTTCGTCATTGTTACCCTCGATGCATCATGTGCCATGCATGATGCAGTGAAACCTCGGCTCCGCTTGTATCCGCTGATCGATCACTCTTTGCGTTATGCAATGCTTTTAAAGAGAACTGTTTAATGAGTTTTTAACACATTTATTGCCTTAAACTAATATTACTAATATTACCTATTTTTCATTCATATGATTATCTAAATATAAAAATGATTGCACGTTTCAAGACTACTCATAAAGTAAAAGATTAATATCGTCAAAGATTAGTATCAGTAAAAGAGATTAAAGGCCGGTTGTCCTATTTTTTGGATAAACTATGCGATAACTTATCTAATGGATAAATAAATTAAAGGTTAATAGCGACTGTACAGGCATTTTATCTATTAAATAAATTATCACATAGTAAATAGTTTATCGGAAGGTAAAACCGGCCATAATATTATACATAAATAAGAAAATATCAAAAATAAAAGTTCAAGAATAATATTCTTTTTTCGTGTCGCACACATGAGTCTTTGGCTTCGATATCACCGCAATTTGCATTTGAAATGGCGAAGAATTTCATTGCAATTTTCTTTACTGAACGTTCACCGATGTGAGGTAACCTTCGCCAGCATTTTTCGTTTGAATCGTTCGAACTGCAAATCTGCAATTCATAGCTTCCTTGAGCTCGATCGTAATTACATAATTAATCCGCGAATACACGACGAGAGAGGAAGAATACGTAATGTATGCGTCGATCGCAGCTCTGCTCGTTGTTGTCGTACAGCCGCGAATTGCATACCCGTATTCATGACGGCACGTCTGAGATGTTTCTCTGCACCCATCAATTCTTCTATTCTAACGTTGGGCATCCGCGTAAAAGGAAGATTTTTTTTCGAATCGTAAATTTCGACAAAAAACTCATCTTTTTAAAGTTTCTGACTATTCAAAATTGTTTAACTGTTCTACGTCGAAAGAACAATTTTACTAAAATATCTAAAATTTCGCTAGAATATTCTGATGTTCTTTAAGATGATTGCTAGAACGTCAAAACTTTTTGGAGCGTCGCTCACTATGCTTGAGCGTATTCATAATTGCTTTGATGGCCTAACAAAATTATTTTCAAATCTGTATCTAGTAAATTTTTAGATGCTTCAGTAAAACCGTTCTTTTCATTATACTTCTGCGCTTATTAAGATTTGTCTTTTTTTATTACGAGTATTTAGGTAATCGCGATCAGTCTACTATGATGCGCTTATTTCTTGTCTGCTAAATTTTAATTTAAAAAAATTTAAAGTTAAATCTGGATATAGAACAAGTATAAACAACAAGTTCCTCGTAACATTCATGTTACGTCAATTCGCGTGTAACATTTGTTCGCAGAAATAATCTGTCGCGTATGGAGCGAGGAAGAACCCGAGCGTTTTTCTTATCGCGTCGAGTAAAATGTGCGTAAATCTCGCGACGAAAGGCTTATCATGAGGTATCATTAAAATCAGCGGTAAGTCTCCCTCCCGCCGGGATAATTACAGACAGCAGTGTGTTGAGATTGCGAGCAAACAGGGTGTTGTAAATTTTCGACGCTATGCGTCGCGGTGGCTGGGAAGGAGGAAGGGTAAAAGGTTCAATTATCGCTTCGTTTGCGCGCAAGATTCTCATACAAGAATGCAGATAATTGTCTTCGTTAGCGGGATTAAGGATTACCGCTACCGGCCGCGTCGTATCCTAAGGCACCAACTTCACCTTCGCCGTCCTCGTCGTTACTGACGCGCGTTTTTCCCCTCCGTTGTCTTTATCAACGGAAATTATACATTTTTTTGTAACCACTCGTCGCGAACTTGCAATGAACATGTATCGTTTCTCAAACGGATTCTCCTGCTGATGCGTCTTCCCCTATACGGAAACCACTTATTTCGCAGATTATACGGACGACGGTTTTGATGAAAAGTGGCGTTATCTTTTAATAATTTATCCTCGCGATGTCGTGTCCGTGTTTCCATTCATTGTCAGTGCGCAAAATTCTCTCGACGAGATTTATCGTTTGCGTTACCAGCGCCATATGATGTAATTTACTCTTCGATAACTTCTTTAGCTTTGTGATATCATTTTGTAATTATTGTTATTGTAAATATTTCATAGGTAATATGACAATTTTTTTTAAATCAAGAATCTTAATTTTAAATGTGCGTGAGTAATTATAAGCAACAAAAATATTTATACTTCTCTATTGCTTTCGATAGTATTATCTTTTTCTGCTTGAAGTTTTAACGACTGATGTTTCAAAAGTAATAGGAGTGTGTATAATGAGTGCTTTTCATTAGGATTATTTGGTCATTTCCTTTGCCGGTAACATGAGCTCGCGATATTCGACTCGTAATGACGAGACTACGATCGTAAATTACGTCGAGCGCAAGGGAGATCCGCAGGGAAAGCGGACGAAGAAGAGAGAGAGAGAGAGAGAGAGAGAGAGAGAGAGAGAAACAGACGAAAGGGGTGGAAGGGAGAGAGAAAGAGAGAGAGAGAGAGAATCTGGGTGTCGATGAAAGGGAAGCTGGAACCGTTGCTGCAACAGCAATCGCATGGTACGCACAACCCCGTCCAGGGTAGAGGGGAGGGATGAGAGAGGACGAGGCAGGGAGTATTATACGCTGAAAACGCAGTTTGTCTTATCATCCGCCATCTAGCAATGGCGAGGAGCATTGCTTTACGACTAATGGACTTGCACCGGTAAATCACCGGATACAATGCCGCGCCGGTCCGCACACGATTTACGAGGGTCCAGTTGCGCGCGGCTGAGTTCCGCACGGTATAAAAGATCGGGACGAAGTTAAAAGCGAAGCGAGTGCCGCGACGCTGGAAGACGGAACGAGGGCTGGGAAGATCCCCGAAGACGGCGCGCCGCTTTCCGTCGTGCCGCATCGCGCCGCACGGTATCGATCCGTAGGATCGTGTCTCTCTTTTTCCTCTTCTCTCTCTCTCTCTCTCTCTCTCTCTCTCTTTCCTCTCGACCATAAATACAACATCGTAAATCACGCGAAACTTAAACGGCATTCGGCAAGGTATTTTCTTAACACCTCGTCAAAAGACGACGCCTCCGCCGACAATGAGTATCTCGTCCATTGATAAATTTACGAGGCGGTGCGCGGCATTGTGACCGTGTAATTTGGGCTTTCCTGATTTTAACGGCGGCCGGGGCAACATGACCGTCCCTTTAACGACACAAAAGATAACAATCTGAAGAACTCCTTCTGTGAATACGTGTATATCTTTCCGATATCATTACAAGTTAAATCGGGGATAGAGCGATGTAAGGGGATGATACAAAACCGGAGGAATTGTTAAGACTTTCGATGGAAGTGGAAGAGAGCCTGGCTCGATATCCTATCGTGCATCATTCAATACGCCGTGTACGTGAATGGGCATTAAGGCGATGCAATATTGCGACGAAGCTTAAGTTTCAATTACTGATGTTTACCGAGCGTCCATCGACTTACGCGTAGCGTTACCGTATTGCGATTATCCTGGATGCAGGTAGGAGATAGGGGGTCCTTTCGACCCAGGCGCGCGATCACATCTTAAAAAGCACTTTCGATGTTTTAGAGCGAGAAGCACTTGGGAGACGCCTCGGGTAATAGCGTAATGGTAATAATAATGTTATCGAGCTTCTATCGCGAGGACTGAGGAATGTTTAGCAAGGTACGGTTACGGCCGCGTAAACAAGGATCTGGGGGCGTGAGTAAATTTATCGAGGATCGAAAGGTTTTGCCTTAAGGGGACACGCGATTAGATCCGACAGGACATAATGTGTCCACGATATCTATTTTAATTATCTTTTAATTATATCTTTTATTGATATCTATTTTAATTAATTTATGAATCTGTCAATCTCATACACACACACACACACACACACACAATGCGGGTACATTGAGATTTGTTTCGACGAATCGTCATAAAATTTTAAGATAAATCTTCGAATTATAATGCGCAACTTACTCGTGAGAAACATGAGAAATAATGCTTTGTTGCGAACTTGGAAAATTGAAAATGGGACATTCATGGTTCGAAACGAACAAAAGTTCTCTTTTCATCTTCACGATACTTTCAAAGGGATTCCGCGGCTGCCAAAGAGGTGGCTAATTAAATTATTTCGTGCATCGATTCAGCCGTCAAAGAATCCGCGTCGGTTTCCTCTTCGACGAGTCACCACTCGATTCGAAGGGCTATTGTATCTGTCAATAGTTCAGTACATCTCATCAATTAAAGGGAGCTGGAGAGGCCGAAAGGAACGAATTGCCTTCTTTTGAATCGAATATTTAAATAATATAATATATCCGTACGTTATAATTTTTTTTCTCTTTCTTTCTTGATTGTTCCCATATTATTCTTGACAACGCGGTTTTTGTGTTTCTTCAAAAATATCTAAAAAGAAAAAAGAAAACGTTTTTAACCCTTTCGCGAATGTTGTGTAAAAAAAGATTAAGTAGTACAAATAATATGAATAATCTTTTTCAGTATACCGACATAAATAACACAGCGCCACAGAAACACATTTAAATTAGTTATACCTGATTAATTGCGTCAAAGCAGTTATCGGTACCTGTTGGTACTGTACCAAGTGACTTTTAAGTTAGAGCGTAAGGTGGCTTCTGCCCATTAGGCGGATAAGATCTTGGACCGATTGATCGGACCTTTACTCTCCCGACCTCAATTTGTATCCTTCCACCATCATCGGTGCTGCCTTTACCGGAGCCGGCTTTGTCGGAATGCGAAAAGTGACGCTTGGCACTCCGATAAGATCGCGGTAACCCCCCGGAAAAAATTGCTGGAAAAAAGGAAATAATGATAGGTGTGGAAATTGACAAAAGATAGATTTTTACTTGAATACGACTGATTGCAAGAAATAATTGTTTTTCTTCTACGTCGCGAGAGATGCATGAAAATTTAAATCCCACGTATTTAGCGTGAGCGTGTGATTAATATTCCTGAAAATGAAATACATTTGTCATTCTACCGAGAAACTCTCTTCGGGTATCGCTGGCCGAAATTCTGAAACTGAAACCTCGCAGCGTGATGCAAGTTCACCAAGAAGAATCGGGTAATGAGTTGGAGCAGACCCGGCGCCAGCGGCTGCGTCACGGCCTTATTTAGTTGAGACCGTTTTTTGTCATTTTCCCCCTGGATTGGTAGGGCCACAAAAGTTGCCGAAAAATCCCGGCGTACCGCGGCCATATAAAATAATCGGTCGGATTATTGTAACAAATCCCGACGTTTTTTCTCAATCTTTAATCAAAATCTCTTTCTTTTTACAACTTTTTGCGTTATAAGAGGTGCATTAAGCGCGCACGGTGCGCGAGCGCGAAACCGACACAGATCGATGCCGATTCCATAACTCGGTAAAAGAAACGCGGCGGAAATACGGCTTGCACAAGAGAGGTGCAGAAGCTTGAAAAAAATTCTAAACGTGCGTGTAACGATATACAACTGCCCGCGAAACGTTGCCGGACAGTGGCGTTCGATTTACGCTCGATCAAATTCAATTAAAACGCGTAACGACCCTATATTCGAAGGTCATCATGGGACGGATATTGACGGGTCCAAGGGTTCGACGTGTCCCGTCGCACTTTGAATTACTATTGGATTATACAGCCAAATTCAAGGTTTTGGCTTCGGGCCGCGCGCGGCGCGGAGAAGAAGACGAGGGTCTGACTGCCGCTTTATTGTGTCGGCTTCTCTCCTTTCGCTTTCACCGATAAAGGATAGCATTAGTAATGGGTTTTAATTACTTTATAATGAGGCCGTGATTTGGCTTCCTCGACTGGCGCCAAGGTTGGATGTACTTTAGAAAAAAAGACGCTGCCGTGGCTTTCTCTCTCTCTCTCTCTCTCTCTCTCTCTCTCTCTCTCTCTCTCTCGCGGTTTGCTGGCAGGTTGATGGCTTTATACTCCATTTTATAACGAACAAAGGACGGCATATTCTAATCTTTTCAATGTGCGGTAATGAAGACGTTGGCTATTATCATTAGCGTTTTTATAAAAATAACAGGAACGGCAGGCTGATTTCTATTAATCTCGTGACTGACGAATCCGCAACGGCAAATTATTAAACCTAACGGAGAACGAATACAAGAAGAGGCATAGAAGAACGAAGAAACTTTTAAAAGAGAGGGCGCAAGCATGTTCATGATTAACTTGCTTAACTTGCGATTATTTGACGATGGTATATACTTGCGCGAAATTATCTCACAAAGGAATATAAATGTAATTGCGAGAGGAGAAGATGCCGGTCGATGATTAATCTCGCGTAGGGGATGTAGACCGATGTTTATTGGCAACGGTGACACGTGTTCGCCCGAGCCCGCAGCCTATTAACGATTCTGAGCAGCTCATTTAGATACCTGCGTCTTGAGCGTCGAGAGCGCCCGTGAGTGGGATGGGAGAGGAGAACGAGAGGAGCGACTAATGCGTCTGTGGCTACCTGAAAAAGCGTCCGCGCGGCTGAGCATCAAAGGATTCTTTGGCGCCGGCTGCATCCTTCCGAGACGTCGCGCTGATGTCTCGCAAGCGCGCCGAGTTGCCAAGGGACTTTACATAAGATCGCCCCGATGTTTTACACGGCAGAATCGTGTTGGACGAGAGGTAGAGGAAATCATGAGGGTGACGACACGTGGACTTTCGATGACAATCGTTATCTACACGTTTACACGATCCCGACGATTTTTTTCTGTCTCATCTGTGCAATGAGCTTCAAATCTTTTACAGAATAGATAAATATAACAGTTTCGATTGTCGAGCAAACAATCGGCTTATTTATTTTGTGCGTTATTTCTTGCAGCGGTGTTACTTACGCGTATCGATTATTACTAACTCCTTCGAGTCTCGTTAGTCTCGCAGATGCTGATTTTCAGAATTATTGATCTACTAAAGAATTGCAGATCTGTTTATTTATTCGTATTAAATAAAAGTTTGCCTGGAAGCAATGAATATTCGAATCGACGCTTGGAATACAAATTGCGATATTCTCTTATCGCTCGGACATTCTCGGAACGTATACGTCGGGCGATCATCGTCGTTTCTCTCCTCCTGTTAATGACAGTTACCGCAGGAACGTCGGCGAAAACCGCGACGAATATCCCGGACGTGCCTGACCCTGAAGCGAAGACGCGCGCAATTCTACTTACCGTCTGTTTAATTCGATCAATTTGCGTTGCGGGTCGCGATAAATCCCGCTAGCAAATCGAATGCAAATTGCAAATAAATTGCAGCCCTACTCTCGTCATTTGCGCGGCATGCAACTTCTATGAAACAATTTCCCTCTGGCTCCGCGCGTCTGGCGCGCTGTCCTCCCACCCTTCCCCCGTGCCTCTCCTTCTCGCGCGGGATCCCTCTCTCGTCGCTTCACGTCCCTTCGTTCCCCGATGCCTCCTGCATCAATCAGCTAATTACTCAGCCCTTCGGGTCAATTATATCATTATTTAATTAATTGCGTGTGCGTAATTTCCACGGTCTCCCGACTCGCCCCTCGATTTCTTGCCGCGTACGCATTAATTACAACCCCTCGGGTCGATCGGCCGGTTGCTCTCTGTACGTACGCGCGAACCCGTATATCCGAGTCCCCATAAACGCGAGCACGACATGACCGCGGGCGGCATTTGCATCCTTCTTACATTATTACCGGACGAACGCGATCGACGTCGCGTGTGCGCGAGCCACTTTCGGAGTCTCATCGGCCCGATACGAGTCGCATCGCCATACTGCGGATTACATGATCGCGCGGCTATCTCCGAGAGGTATTTATGTCCTGTTTGCGTGGAACAAGATACGGAGGCGGTTTCTTTCCATGACATCGCTCTGACGATACGTAATTCCGTGAATTGGAAACGGCATTCGGCATGTCGTGAGATTTTGTTGTTCTTCTTGTTTTTACATAGGAAGGATGTTGTAAAGAAAAAAACGGAAATTATTGTTGCATTAAAACGTACACATGATTCTGTAATAACCACCACAGTAGGATAAATAATGTTGTCCGTAATCAAAACATCAAGTAATTCACTCGCGTTTTTTTTCTCTCTGTCTCTCTTCTTTTTATAAATTATTCTAGACTCGCAAAAGAAATAACTTGTGCAAACGTGTTCGGTAACAAGGATAATGTTTCACGTTATTTCGATTACCGGTCGTTAATCGTCGTCCAAGTTCGCTTCGCTGGTGAAGCTACACATGTGGGTTGCGCCGGCAACGAATGCGCTGTACAATTACCCGCCATTTTCAAGTATACGCGATGCATGCACGTACGCGACACGAGCGAACGGTTTAGCGAGTGTGCACTCGACCGCACCTGAGCGTCGCCATCATGTTTCGACTTAATATCGATCGTAGATGCTCGGTACTGGCAGGCAGCGATGCTACGAATGCATTATGCACGCTCCTACGGCAAAGACGGACTGCCGGGAACGGACTCGTTTACTCGTTGCGATGCGTGTGTCAGTTGTATGGGGTATATCCCGCAAATTGGCCGTACAAAGGGTGATTTCTCGATGAAATAGTAAAACGGAGCAATTCAGCTTTGTCATTTAACCATATGGAATTTAATGATTAATCACTTTCGCGTGCCGTCTGCATCGCGATCGTACAAGAAGAACCGTCACGGCCTTACGCGAAGTACATTATTAATTATGCGTCTTGTGTACCGAATGGATTAAAAACGATGGCACAAACGAACGGTTTGTCTTTGAGAAAGGCGAGTTTGAAAGTTGAGTCTCGTTAAAAATTTTTTATTTGCCTCCGCGAGGAAGTAATGTTTACCCCGTAGGAAAAAATTATTCTGCATTTTGCAGTCAACTATAGATTTATTTTGTATTTTCAATTAATATATACAAATTTTAAAAGTCAGTGGAAAATTAAATTTTGTTCGAATGCATCGAGATTCAAAGTAATATGATATTAATCTTTTATATCATATTTGTTAGAAAAATACGTTCATTTTTACTCAGAACATTATACATTATTCATGTTTGTTTTATTCACAGCATAATTATTTACATGATTGACAATATTAATTAGATATGCTCTGATGATTAATCATTTCTTTCCAAGAAGTCGATTTATCATTTTAAAAATAATTTCTTGTTTGTGGCAATATTTTTATCGATAAATTTTTCTAATAAATCATGTTTAAATTTGTTCAGTTGCTCAAATGCAAAATAGATAACATTTTTTTTTAATACTGAATTGCGCTTTAAAAATGTTTCTCCTCAATGTTAATATTTTTTTGCTAATACAACCGATTAAATTAATGAATAGTGAATATATATTGAAGTCAATCTGAACGTTCATTATATTAAGCGTGATCTCGATTTTATTTTTATACCCTTCTGTAACTGGAAGAAAGTCAGTTCGGCATAGTCTTGACACACTGGTGTGTCATTATTTAAGGACAAGCGTTCTCAAGTCGCACCAAGCAAACATCCCTCCGCGATAGGTATACGTAAGCGTGTCATTACCGCGCGTAAAATTAAGCGACGGCACACGGTTGTATCAGTTCTCCCATCAATCAGTCCCTTCGAATTGTAGACTATTGCACCTGTCAGCGACACGAAAAGCCGCTAATACGATACTCGTTGAGCACTGAAATTACGTCGGCGACTCGTAATCGATCGTTCGTTCCTTCATTCGGGGTTTAAGAGACCCTCCGGCCTCGCTCCCTGAATTCGCAAACTTTTTACTTATTCGCGCAGCTTTTCATATATAGTTACATCATTCCCTCGGAACACCCCACTTGTTTATCGCACGTATTCGGCCTCTCTCGATTACGCTCCGCGAAACCTTCGCGCGACCGGCTTTCATATACGATCAACGATCATCAACCGCAGATGGTAGACGCGACGGGCGATAAAGGTCCCACGTCGTTTCTCTGTCGGTACGTGGAAATTGCTTCCAAGTTAAAAAAAAAAGGAGAAGCGAGGGTAGATGAAAGAAGAGGAAACGTATTCCTCCGGGATGTCCGCGGGCTTTATGTCCCGTCGTAAACCGACGATGCTTTCGCCGTTTCGAGGGGGCGGTGGCTGCTGCCACCTTTGGCTATAAAAGGCGACCGACCCTATATCCTCTCGCGGCTAATGAGCCGTGTGTGTTTATGCGATCTGCGATTCGGCTACCGGATTCCCCCGCGTGGCCCCCGTACACCCGGTGGCCGTTAATCGGAATTTATATAATGCCACGTAATGCGGCGGCGCGGATAAGTCTGACATAAATGGGTGCACTTGTCTTTATTTCGCGTTAAAATGCAGCAAAATTACGAGAAAGTTTGCATCGTTTATTCCAATATTAAGGAAAAGATAATGAAAGGTGCAATGAGACTGATATATATATTAGGAATAGATTGCTTGAAGATTCAGCAAAAAACTCATTGGAGTTTGATTGTCGCGCTCCGGGCAACGGTAATTGTATTTAATTTAGAACCCATTTAGATACAGAGAGAGCGAAGATTCAGAATAATCGAATAATCGAGGTCGGAGCGGTGGCACAAGGAGACACGTGAATGGCATATTCGTATAGAGCCGCTGGCAGGGAACTCATCCGGAATTAAAGCTCCAGAACCACCCAGCGACGCCCTGGACCACCTAGGGGTCGACGGGGGCGTTGGCTCGGTCCGTCCTTGATACGCCCCTGCGTGTGCTGCTGTTGAAACCTCTTCGGGGGCCAGTAGCCGCCGCACACGCGCTATTCCGCCGTTGCTCTCGAGAGCAACACGCGTACCAGCCGGGCTTGGAATTATCGCGGCAGGGGCGTGGACCGGTTGGCTCCCTCGCCGACCCCCGAAATCCGACGACGCAACCCGCCGTCGACTCTATACGGACAAAAAACCGTAAGGGTGACGAACGTGTACTCGGTCGTGAAGCGCGAGCGAAAATAAACCGATGCGCGTCGGTTCACAGCGGCTAATGTGATTCTTTCTGAAACTAACGAGTATTCATTAGCCGTCGATACTTTGGACGGGGGAATGCGTTCGCGGGGTCTTAGCGCTATAGTTACGTTCGCGCTTAAGCGATCACGTAACGAACCTCGAAATTTAATTGCTTATTGTAAGCTCCGGTTAATTGTTGAATTTAAAAGCGCGCGAGTAACGCAGATGGAAAGTAAAGCGTGTGAAAAAGGAAAGATGGGAATTCGACGATTTTAGAAATCTAAAATTTTGTTTCGAATGATATTTGATCATAAGTGATTAGTCGACCACCTTGCGGTCGGAGACCAAGATATATTTTCCCTTTTAGAGATCTCACTGGCGTGCCGGTCTAATTCGTTTTTAGCAGTTTTGTCGGATCTTTTTAGAAAGTTGATCTGGCCAACGGAGACGGCAGGAAAAAAGTTGTAATAACGACTGCGTGGGCGGGGTTCTGTCCAGCCGGGATATCTAGAACGAGCACAAAGGATTTTCCTTTGTTCTACCGACATTTTCGGGATCCGAGTCTTGATTCATTTGGGAAGCGGGGCGTGGGTTCTGGCAAGAAGACTGTTTGCTCATCTCATTAAGAAAACTGATATGTTTTTAAATTCGTAACAGATCTCGAGTTAGTTGATTTACAGGTGAAGAATATTGAGAAAAAAATCAAATTTATCAGTATCAAAATCTTCTATTTTATGCTTTTCAGAAAATTAGACAATTCCTTTGTTTACTATTTTGGTTTTGAGATATTTAAAGTAAAAATAAAATGACGAAAACATATACTATATTTGAAAGTCCGTGGCGTGGTACGTCGCGGCGACGCGAGATCGAACGTGTACAAAGCGCGAGTTGAAACGGTCACCCAACGTACGTTGCGTCCTCGTAATCGGATCCGCGCACCCCTGCATCTTCAAAAGGTAAAGCGTCCGGGCGTCGAATTCAGCTGCTTCCGGTGGGCGTTGACGTGGAAACGGGTTCGCGATTCCTTTCGTTGCCCGGTGCCCGAAATCGTGCAACGAGAGACTTCCCACTATACCTGCGATAAAGCGCGGAGCTGTGTTAAAAGTACAAAGGGTGGCGGAGGGCGCACTGGGAGCGCGCAAAAGAGAGCGTACGTATATGTATGAAAGACGCCCGAGTAAAATCGTCCCGATGGGTGCGGAAGCGACGACGTCGCGGCGGCAAAGGGTGCTGGCGCGTGTGCCCTCGCCCTTAGATCTTTGCGCCTTCTCAGGGGCGTATCCAACAAAACTCCCGTCGTGGAGCACGGCGGGGTTTCCAGGGTGCCCCTTCGACGAATTATCGTCCCGGGAGGTATGTTCTCTTTCGCCCCTCAGATGACGGACGCCGCGATGATTACGGGTGTCTCGGGTTTCCTCGCACTGCAGCGCGGGATGTCGCGGTATACGCGCGGACCTATTGTCTCCCCATTTCGACCTCTCCGTATGATGTTGCGCCGTCGCTCACGGAAGTTTTCATCTAATCATGAATCTAATATTCCGTCATACATTTGACTCGTGTACTACGCGTGTTTAATGGGTCTAATGGATCGAATAAAGTATACGGCATCTGTTCACACAATCGTTACATAGAATTATTTATAAGTTTCGCTATTTTCGTTTGTGTATATAGAAATTGGCAAAAGCAGTTCTTATAATTGTTTTTGTAGTTGTAGAAAAGTTTCACAACAAAGTAATACAGTCTTTTTGTCTTTATAGAAAAATGTAGTTGTACAGAAGTCACGAGAATGTTATCGAAATAATTCAATTTTTAATATTTTTTTTCACAACCGACTGTTTTTCCGTAGTCTAGTAAAATGAAAAGCATTCTTAATTCAATCAACAAACAATGGAGCCGCGAACTATCTCGCGAGCTCACACGTATGACACATCCAATCCCCGACGAGGAAGACATTTCGCGCTCAGCGTTAATTGCGGCGTCAAGAATGGATTTTACAGCCGTGGCGAATATCCACGCGCCGAAACTGCAATTGCCCGCAGTTTGAGGGCCGCGATTAATCTTGAGATTAAAGTGAGAGAGTTTGTCGGCTGTAATTGATGTTGAGGGAGCGACTGCGAGGGGCAGCGTGGATACAGCAGGAAGGACAAATAAGAATGGTAATTATTGTAATCTCGACGCGGTGGGAGGACAGCTGGGAGGTCCTGCTGCTCTCCTCGCTTCAGCCGTATCTAATATCGGAGGCTACCGCGAAATTATCTTCTCAGGAGGTCCATTTCTTTAATTTGTATTATTATTTAAGACGTCTGTAATCGAGATTACGTTTTCAACGTCACGCCTCGTATCTGTTAAACAGACATCGGCGAAGAGATGTCACTTCTTAGCGCTGCTTCAAGAAAACGCGATTAATAGGATTGTACGAATTGAAAATATACACATTTTCCAATCAGCCAAGTAATTTGCATAGAACGCTCTAAGCTCTAAGCAATTAATCATGTACGTTGACATTTATATCCTGCGAATTTTTACCTAAGCTGTCATTTACATAATCATCCGATTTTTGAGACGGTAATCGGGACTACTGGGAAATATATTTTGCAAGTCAACCGAACGGACAATGTAACTAACTTTCGTGCGTCGCGATCGAACGATGTTGCACACTGGAAATGGCAACAGATATAATCGGTGTAACATTGGAATTCGCGACCCAATCGTTTGTCGCGTTGGTCGTTAACGCGGACGTATCGCGGCGTATCGAAGAGGTGCGCGCGTCTCAGGTGAGCTATCAGGTTGTTCAGGTATCGTCCTGCCCCGTGAATACCATTGGTTGAGGGCAGACCACGCCTGCTCACCTGCAGCTAGCGCATTCCGTGGTGGGGTTGAAACTTACCTGTCGCTGACGTCACCGAAGTCACGCTAACTCTCGCAGGTAAATGCCTTCCTGCATTAGCCGCCTTCGCGGCATTTTCGCTTGTTTATCGCGTATCCTTTCAGATTGGCGTTTGAGTAGCGCTATATAATCCTCAGAGCTATGAATGTACTGTGGGACGTACAAAAGCCTTTTTGTATATAGTGAAGACTTTTATCGAATGCAATTATAAATGCGATAGTATCGAACATGTATTTGCGAATGCGATAGCAAAAGAATGTAATTATATCACAAAATAGCTGTTAAAAATTTAATTATTGGGACGACAGAAAAATGTATATAATTATATCACGAAACGTTATTTGGAAATGATTTTAATTAAGACGAGAGTTGAATTATCGTACAGAAACGAGTACATTCTATATATCATACCAGAAAATGTTCAGATCGGAAGATCAAACGAATCAGTTTTTTTTTTTGTTATCCGGCCTGCATTTGCCGCTCGGGCATTTTTCGGGGCCTGGCAAGAGGGGCGCGCTCGCTCTCTCGAGTCGTAATTGTCGGAGCGAAAAAAAGAGCGATGGTCGCAGCCTCGGCGGGTTTCATGGCGCGCGGACGAGCTCGCGGGGTCCCGGACGCGTATGAAAATTCATGAGCGCCTGAAGTCAAAGGCAGTTGATATCCATATTCAGAAAATGGCGTCGTTAACATTAAACGGGCACCATTATGCGCGGCTACCAACACGCGCGCGCTCGCGCTCGCCGCCGCGCACACGGCATACACGCCTTGGTGTGGTTCCGTGCGTGCGTGTGTGCCTCCCGCCGCATCACGCTACGGAACTCCCAGGGGAAAGCCCCGCGTGCGCGCGCGTGCAGTGGCAGTGCGCGTTACACCGCTTGCATTCGAAGCGTCCGCGTGCGCGTTTCCCGACGACGACGCGACGACGACATTGCTCCTTGGCATGCGACGACGACGACGACGACGACGACGACGACGACGACGGACCGATCGTCTCGCTTGCTATCATTTTCGAGCTCGTACCATTTGGAAAGGGTGTGACTCCGGGGGGTGTAACTCGCGAAAGAGCGGAGAGACCGGGCGCCGATTACTCCCGAGATCGCCGGACGATACGACGCCATTAGGGCACTTATCCTTTCTCACGGTGCGTGTACCAACAGCAGACGATAATTATTTAGCGCCGCTACGCTGAATAGGGCTATACCGCCTCCTCTCTCGTATAATGTCGACCGACCCGAATCGGCCGGGCCCTGCCCGATCTCTCGTTCGGTTATAATTTTGTTCCGCGTATGTTAATTTGCAATATCCCGTGGTTGCATTCCCGGCCGCGATTTTCTTTATGAGCGATAAGTATACTTTTCACGGATCAGTATACATCGGCGTTACCGTTGACGTAACGCACTCTCGGGGAGGGGGCGAGTCCTCTCCCCCCCCGTCGACATCCGGATATTTAATCTCTTCGAGATTCAAATACTCTCTTCCGAGCCGACTCGATTCCCGCCTCTCGCTCTCCCGAAGGAAAGCGAGCGGAACGCAAAGTGTTCGACATCAGAGAGTTCCCGAGCCGAGCTAATATTGACGCACGTAGGATAGAGATAACGGCAATATTGGATGTCCCCTGGTTGTGAGCCGAGGAAGAGCGGGACCGATCGGCGCCCCCCTCGGCACCGGATTTGCCTTCGTAGTCGCTGAGCTCCATTGTGGCATGTTCGATGAAGCAAATGCACATCGGCGGTGCGCTCTTCGGCGGGACCGCGCAACTCCGGCCTACATATATATCTATATACGCGGTGCCTGCGCGCGTGTGCGCGGTGGCTGGTACACGCTCCAAGACACCCTGCGGCGCAGGGTATTTACATATCAAAGTGACGATGGTCTCTCGCACCGTGGTGGAAGCTGCGTTATCCGTCGACAGACCGCGCGAGGGGACGCGATTTTTCCTCGCATTTCGGCCTGTCGCCGATCCTATTCGTTGGCCCTCGAATGGCATGATAAAACGATTTTCTTTTATGGCTCCTCATAAACGTTTCACAAGCATGAAACGTCGTGCTTTTTGCACGTCGTTAAGTTCCATCGCAAAGAGCAATTGATCACTTTTTGCTGAATTATTGCTATATATAATAAATATTTTAAGATATACTATTTTAGATATACAGTCTCTGGTCGTGCTTAAGCGCACTTTGAATTTTATCTGGACATGTGAGTGACAAGTATGTAAATGACGCACTAATATAAATGCATCCATTTTATAGACGACTATTTTCTTTACATATTTCAATCGACAATTTCAACAATGATAGAAATTATAATATCTGCTCTTTAAAAGTCGATAAATTGTAAAAAATATGATGCGATTTAATGATATATGCGGTCAGGGGGCTATGTTTAATCAGACGCAATGTTTTCCATCACGGTGACATGGTGACATTATGTTAATATTGGCGACAGTGCTTTAGATTTCAATTCTGAAAAATCAACAATAAGTTAGTTGATTGAAAGGACTTTCGTTCGATCATCTATCGCGTGTCGTACCCCGGCTAGATGTCAACGTGACATCCATCACAGTCTCACGAATTTGTCAACAGGGGATTGCTCTGGGGCATCTCGATTCAGGGGATCCCCCGCGGCGCGCCTACCTTAGCATTCCCACGTCGAAGGGTGCACTGTCACAATAAGCACCCCGCGTGCCTTAATTCATGGCTAAACTCGGTGCTAAAAGCAACGAAAACGGCTACAAATTTACGGGATAAACCCGCAACGTGCGACATTGATCGCGTTGTTACACTACAATATCGACAAAAGTTTTACGGCATTAGACTGCTTCTACAATATTTCTAGAATATTCAAATTTTAATTTTTTAAGAGAAAAAAAAGGTAAAGAGAGAAATCTTTTTTTTATTCCGAAGTATGCGTTTCTCACTATGATAATGAAGAAGTAAATGAATAAGCTCTTGTAAAGCGACGACAACGAGTTGAACACGCGTATGCTGGGTTTATCTTGAAACCAGATAGAACGCAAATCACATAGTCAATTGCAGAAATGGGCATTGTTCTCCCTCTCCCCTCCCTACCCTTCCTTCCCTCCCGCAAGTTGAGAGCCGCGTGCACGACGGCTACTATAGTAGATCCGCTATATGATTAGAGCTCGCAAACTCCGCGCGGTAAAAGTGGAATACGTGGGTATCGAGCGCTACGACGACTCTTTAAAACTTGTCCTTTCGTAACTTTATCCGCCGGTTATGGACGTGAGAATGTGGGAGGCGGGTAATAAGCCGGAAACGCGATTGCGCGCTATGGCATCGGGGAATAAATTATTTTGCGCGTTCCAGGAAGGAAGACTGAGCCCCTTTCGCAATACGCGATTTTTTTCTGCATGCTTGCTTGTAATTCTAATTCGTTGTATATTTTATCATCTGTTGCAGAAAAGTACGTACGTTGGACACAGGTATAACTTTATATTCCAAGAAAATGCTACGGCGTCTCCTTTACGTTGGCTTGCTGCGCGGGTAATTAATTCATATAGAAGTTCGACCTTCTGTAGACCGGCTAAGGTGAGTAATACGACGAGCTCTTGTGACATTTCCGTAATTCAGACGCGATTTTCTACGCGGTGACGTTGCGTCAGTCGAATTAGCGGCGTTAGAGCGATCTTTCTTCAGTCTGCATATCGCGTGGTATCGCGTCGTCGCAGCCTCTCGATCGAATCGCGGTGGCTCACTGGGATGATCTCGATGACCCATCGCTTCGGGGTCAAGGTAGGTCTCCTCCGCCAATGGGTTCCCGTGGATCGAATACAGAAAATCAGCGGAACGACTTAATAAGACACGATTGCGGGACGATTGCTTCACCCGGCCGCTCTGTGACGATTTGCATACACGATTATAGACCGCGGTGGGCTTGAGCGGAGGAGAGGAAAAAAATATCGAATTCCTCCTCTGGAGGTGGGTCGAGGCGAGATGCCAAAAATGTTGGCTATATCCGCCTGCATAGGTATCCGCGCCTGCATTTACGTGTTCGTAACTATTACCGCGTGCGGTAAACTCGGTAGACCTTCTCTCGGTGAGCGCACCTTCCAACAACTAAGTGCGCTCGTTATAATGCGCGCGGCCCGTTACGATTTCCATGCGATCGCGAAAGCGTGAGTTCTCGATCCCGCGGTGCAAAATTCTGCAAAGAGATTCATATAGGATCGCGCATATATTTTCACGGTTATACTCACTTGGCTCGCAAGTGACGATGCTGCTCAACTGTTTTCGACCGTTGCGCAAAACGGTTTCTGCTTGACGTTGCCTGTATGGCAGCGCCGGAATAAATCTAATTGCAACAGAGACCGCCAAACTATAAAGTGTCAAGTCGTTCTCGATTGGTCTCGGTTGTTTTCGATTTTCGTAATACCGCGAAACGCGACGAGAGAGAGAAAGAGAGAGAGAGACGCGATGTAGGATGACAAGCGTCCGCCGTTCCGGCGGATACGTACGTATCACATGAATTAGAGATAGAGCACGGCCATTTATTAGATTCGCCAGCGGGGTAATAATAACTTGGCAATAATTTCGTACCGAGAGACTACAATGGCGACGGTAGAAAACCGGCCGCACAGTTGGTTGCGCATCTGCGACATCACGCGAGTGGTAGTCGCCAGCGTTCTGCATTTTTTGCGGCTTTTTCTTTTGCTTCGCCACGACATTTTGCCGGTCGTGCTTTACCGCAGAATCGGTTACCGGTATAGACATGAATTTCACCGGTATAGACATTAATTGCATAATATTAATTATTCACGCGAAATCAATCAGTCGTAATGCGTAAGCAAAATTTGCGAGGTCGACTCGTGTGTTTAACGTTTTACGGACTGAATATCAATAATACCAGCATGATAGTTGCCTGATTACGTGCGGGTTTACGCAATACGCGGACGCAGGAAAAAAACAGGAAAAGGTTCGGCAATAAGGAGGCCTTCAATCATCTATGCTAAGTCGATTCGATCTCTCGCGATCGATCGCTATAATTGATCCCGTAACAATCCCGCCAGCGCGCGGCGAGTGGAATGGCCGCGCGATGTCACCGATACGCGATCGGGGCGGCGCACATCAAAGAGGGACGAGGCCGATCCAGGGAGCGCGAGACCATCATAAACTTTCGCGAGCGGCCGGTCTCGCCTCATCTCGCGTCGCCGCTTCGCCTCGCCGCGGATCGGAACGTGATGCGAGCGTGGCGATTTATTTGCCATTGCCGCTCCTCATTTCGCGCGACGTGCCGCCGACACGGCGGCGCGGCGTTCCTCGTCGAGAACGCACGACTTCGTGTATCGTTCGCTCTCTGAAACTGTTACTCTCTTGCAGTTCATTTCGTAACCTGTTTTATTTTCTTTTTTTTTTATATATATATAACGTGTAACAAATCGTGAAAAATTGGGAATTCTAATCACAACACAAATGCATTTTTCGATATAATGAAATAATCACCGAGCGATGTAACTAAAAAGAGTCAAACGGAAAGCGAATCGAGAATACGACGTCGACGAATTGCGTTTAATGCTGCCGGTGGATCAGAGAGATGTCTCCGAATCGTGCGGATGGACGGAGTACACGCGGGTCAAAAAGTAACGACTAGAGGCCTTTACGTCCCTCAGGGAACGT
Organism: Wasmannia auropunctata; assembly: GCF_000956235.1. Classification (NCBI taxonomy): domain Eukaryota; kingdom Metazoa; phylum Arthropoda; class Insecta; order Hymenoptera; family Formicidae; genus Wasmannia; species Wasmannia auropunctata. The sequence goes on from NW_012027843.1 coordinate 294,941, forward strand.
GAGGAAAATTGCGCGAGAATGGACGGAGAAGTCCTATCAACGCTCCACCGCGACCGTCCGCCGCGGCGGCGCGGCGGCACGGCGGCAGCTCGGCGGCCGTTCTTGAATCGCGGGGGGATTTTTGTTGCCGAGTGTCGTCGCAATCGGGCGGCCTCATCGCACGAATTACAGGCTTGGCTCGTGTTCGTGGGTGCCTTTGAGAGTCGCGTGGATAGGCGGAGAAGCTTCGCTGGAGCACGCCGCACAGTCTCCACGGTGAATCGGCGCACGATACCGACAACGGCACCGTTGACCCTTTCCTTCTTTGTATTCGTAAAAAAAGAAGAAATGATGTTTCTTTGAAGAATAAATGATATTTTTTAAAGAATAAAAAAGAGATATTTGAAGATTTATAAGAATTCAAAAAGAACCAATTCCAGAAGTGAATAAAAAAAAATAATTACTCGACAAAGCAGAAATTAACAAATAGTAATTTTAAAACTGTATTACGAAAATATTATTTCATACTGCGTATTGCATCGTGGTGATTCTTGTATCGACCAGTGCTGCCCCTCAACGGCAACCAGAAAGACCACGGGTCGAGTAGCCTGGTGCCGGACGGTCCAGAAAAGAGATTGCCTGCGCGTCGCTGTGGGTGCAATCGCTTGGAGAATGTTAATCGTGGGGACAACGACCCAGCCGGTGTGGTCCACCGGGCCAAAATTACGTTTTCGGTTCTAGAGATACTCGGCACAATGTACATTAAGGTCATCCGGTTCGCGAGAGGCCGCCCGGCGATCCTTACTTCCACTTCCCATCCCCTCGTACAATTTTTACCTGCTCTGATCGCGCCGCAGATACATGATTCACGAGTAAATTGAACTCCAAAATGAAACATGAATGTAGATTAATAAATTTTAAATGGACGGCATGTATCATTTTGTAAGACGTTATTTTTCAACGAAGCAGAAATAATAATAGCAACGGAAATAGCTTGTAAAAGTCGATACTTGAGTACTAGATACTATCGTAGAAATTTGACACGAAATTATTCCGCGCGTATATTCATGTTCAAATTACATTGTCATTTCTCGCGATAGGAGACGATTGAGGAGCCATTTATAGTAGCCATTTTGAGGAAACAAATATGCGTAAGCACCAAAGTTCCCATATATCGCTTTGTGAGGATCCATTTTCTTATAGCTCTTGCGAATTGACCGAGGACTATTCTTTGCCGGCAACGATTGAGCGTAACGACTGCCGAGGACGGGAGAGGGTCGTATTCTCTGCGTTCGTTCGAGAGAAAGAGAGACCCTCGGAAACTCGTTCTCATCATTAGGGATGAGTGGTCGGTACTGCCCAGGGCCGTAGTCAGGAGACGCTGCGAGATGTTTGGCGTAGACGCTTCCGAAAATTGTCGACGATAAACTGGACACTCGACATCAGGTCCCCCGAGTGCTCGGAGCTATTTCCTGTTTGCTCCAGGCTCGGCCACGGTACAACCCCGTGACCATAAAGCTAATACATCCGCAAAGAGGGGTTCGCGATTGGGGTGTCGCGCCGTTCTTCGATTCGACCGCGTTCGTCCCTTCGGTCCACCTTCCGCGCATCGCTCGGCTCCATTCATCGTCGGTACGGGTGGATATGTAGTTGAGACTCTCTCTGACAAATCGGTCGCGTGTCGAAAATGTACGACACTTTAATACCGTACTTAAAGCGGAAGGAAGCTATAACTATTAAGTACGCGAATGAGCAGTCATTCGCTGCGTACGACTCTGCTTTGGATATTAGGAAGTTGAAAGAGCCGCTGGGAATTAGCTATAAAGATATGAGTGATTCAGATCTTGCCAGCAAGACAATAAATTGTGAACATTTTAACGTAATCTGCTCGAAATTGTAAATGCGAAATGTTAAATGCGAATGAAAGGATAAAATAAAAAAATAAGAACGTTGTCTGGAATAATTTGCGGAAATTCCGTGCGTCTTTGACGATAAGAAGTCAGTTCGGTAGATATCGTTCTCGTCCTTCGGGCAAGCTATAAAGATAAATAGTCAGCCGGCAAATTTACACAATTTGTGGCGAACGACGGTCGGCGCGGATATCTTGGAGCGAAAAGAAGCGCGGGGTGGTAAGATAGGTGGTGGAGGGAATAGCAATCTACGGAAATTGGCAAGAGCGACGAACCAATTTCCGAAAGAGGCCCGCAAACACCGGGCCAGGGGTCAGTTGGGGTGAGGGTTAATCGTCGATAAAACGATCCTCGTTAACGCGCTCGAGCGATATACGCTCGGGCTGCGAAAGCGTACGTCGCAGTTGGCACGTCCGTGAACGTTGCACGCTACCGTGTCTCGGTATAAAGCACGTATATGAAGTACGTGTTAACCCTCGGTTAATCGGAAAAATCGGGATACGATTGGATTTTGAGCATATAAGTCTTTTTAACATTGCGTTTTTAATACAAGGAAAGAACGAATTTTGCTAAAAACTTTGCTAGACATAGATCTGAAAATAATTTTGTTGGAAATTCAAACTGGTTACTAGAATATCAAAACGTTTTATATATAGAAATGCTCGTTATTTTTGAGTGTCCAACAATATTATTTCTATATCTAGCGTAGACTTTCCAGTAAAATCGTTCTTTCCGTGTGCGTTTAAATTTTAACTTTAGTAAAAAGATAATGCTTTTATTTTTCTTACATACAAAAATTTATACCTCATAAATTATGTAATATTTGTACAATATTTTAATGATTTGCTCTTTCTTTGTACATACTAACTATATTTATGTATTCTTACTTACAATTAGCTTAATAGACAAGTTTATCTTTCTAAAAATTTCTATCTTTCTAACCAAGAATCGAAAAAGTATCAACGATTATATCCAAAATTTGTATTCAATGCGTGGACTGTTGAGTTTTTTTTTTTTAAACAACACTTAACAATTATCGGTTGCCTAACGAGACCTTGGTTTTTTAAAGACAACACTTAACGATTATCAGTCGCCTAAAGAGACCGACGAAGACAGAGGGCAAAGATCAAAGTTCTACGTAGGAAGTAGAGCAAACACATGGTGGTAAGCAGCCCTCCGAGTTAGTTACACGCGGATTTCGGGCAGGGCCCGAGGGGACCTTTAGACTCGAGTATCGGAACGAATGATATTTATTGACCGAGCAAATCTGCAGACTATCCAAATCCCAAGGGTGGTCCTTGCATCTATGTCCACCGATAAATAATACGGGGTGATCATAAAGTGAAAATAGTACCGGCACTTATCCAAAAGAACGACCGTGGCGGAATCGCGAGTACCATATGATTTCCCAGTCTATGATATTTTTATATATTCCACTTGTCGTTTCACGAGATACTGTTCGAAGGTTTTCGAGAATTAGTTCAAAGTTTCTTATTTTCTTTTCAAAATTCAATGTACTATTTTTTACTTACTTTATTTAATGTAAAAAATATTCTTAGTGAGTTAAATTTAAATAAATTAAATTATTCCAAAGTTTAATTCGCGAATATTTTTTTTTATAAATTCTTCGCGAAAAATGTCAACATTCTTTTAGTAATATACAAATCACTGCATTCAATGATCGCTTTCTAATCAAAAGATTTCATTTCTTCTTTTAATGAAAAGAAGAGGGAAATACGATTTTTTGCTGTGACGTCTCGGGATACTCTAGCCCGCCATAGAAATCGGAATTTCGAGTATTCGCTTTGATTGAAATTGAGATCGTATTATTAGCGATCTTACCTGGATGAATGAAAGGATCCCTTTATTGATTCTAACAAGTCATACAGGTTGTATTCTATTGTAGAAGACGTGTGCGAAACGTTAGCGAACAACGATCTATTGACATCCGATACTAATTGCCGTTCTTGTTTGATTGAAAGCCTTTTTATTGCCTGTTTTAAATTCTTTTCGGAAAATCGGATTCACGAACTTGCGATGTCCGTACACGGTTGTGCACAAATATAATATATTTTATATAAAGACATTAAAAATTTTTGTCTTATATTGTTTATATAAGATTTAAATAAAAATCCGTTATATACATTATATTAGATAACTGGATGAATTTACTTATACTTGTAAAATATAGAATATCATGTATTATATTATGTAGTAATATAATACAATATGTCATGCTTTATATATTAAGTGTGTCTTTCTACGAATGTCCGATTTTCAAGACTTGAAAGTTTCTGTACATGTGCGATGTAATTACAAAACGATAAGCAGGATTTCTCGATGCAAAAGAAATGGTACCGGAAGCAACGGTACCGAGACATGCCGCTGAAGGCTTAACAGCGTTCAACATGGAACGTCTTTACGGTCAAAGAGAGATATCACTAATAATGTATCCTCTTTTTATAAATCGCAGTAGCGTCTCTTGACGTACCTTCCATCAAACGAGTACGAAGCGGCGAAGTAACGAGCGCTTTCTAGATGAGACGACCGATAAGACCCACCGGTATATGTATAAACTCGGGCCAAAAGCTGCGCGCGACGTGATGCATGTTTCGGCGCTATTTGTTACGTGCACGTAGCGTTGACTGGCGTGAAAAAAATCGTATGTTTTCCGATGATTTATCGTCCTCCGGGTGAAAAAGTGCAACGTGGTTCGCGGCATGGGAAAAAAAAACGAAGATGCCGACGGAGAGCGAGCCTACAGAAAGAAAAATATTCATTATCTTCCGAAATGAATGGGGCGAGTAAAAAGGAAAAATAATATTGCGCTGCATAAAGTCAAACTCTGTCAAAGTCAAAGTAAAATATGACCGAATGAAAAAAAATATATATATTTTACTGTAAATGTGCCGGAATAAAGAAGTACAGAGTAATTAAAGAGTAGCGTTTAGTAGTTTAAAGTGACCGTCGTTAGTCGTGGATTCACGCTTGCGGTGTTTGCTCTGCTTCTGGCATTAATTATATTCTTTCGCGACCCGAATCCACAATTATGTGATGGCACTGGAAAAACACGTACGTAAAAAGATAATTTATTTGTTTAAACACAATGTAATTACACATAAAATTATATAGTACTTTTTAATTAGGGATGCACAAGTACAACACTATTTATTATCAACATCTTGACATCAGTATCGAAATTGAAACAAGAGCATCGTTTCACGCGGCATGCCGCGTGAAATGTTTCTCACCGTCTTCTTCATTACGAGCTATAATTCACGCTTCTTTTACGCGCGACAGTCCGGGGGCGTTAATAAGCGCGCGCTGTTCACACTTCCAGAAACAATTATTCGGTCTGCTCGCGCATTCCGCGCTGGACCCGATGTAAATATATATCGGACGAAGCGCGGATATGCCATAAATACTCGAGCTAGGCAGTATATCTCTTTCGCGTTGCTCCACGCCCAGAGCACATGCTGTCGCGGGCACCTCTCTCGCGGTCCCCTCCCCGCTGCGCCGGGGTTAAGCGTCTTCGTGGGCTTCTTCTTACGGCCCCGAACGAGGCGACGAGGCCGTAAACCCCGTTCTCGGATCGCCAAAAATCCGTCGTCATCTAACGCGAACGCGAGTGCAGCGTCGCGGTGCCGAGCCGTTTGACATCCCGACCTCCGAGCCGTGCATCCTCGGGCGACGACGCCCATTCTCGTCGAATGCACTTTCCGAGAGCGAAAAAGACGCGTACGAGCTCCGAACGACTCGTCGATTGGCGTTACACGGTACTTAATCGCGATACCATCCGTGAGATGAAACGTTACTTCTAAAGACTTTCAGATAGAGATGAGCGACTGACTTGCTGCTCCAGTTTTCAAATAGAGGAATAATCCATCTTGGAATAAAGTTCTAAGTTCTTAAGATATCAAGTATACTTGATATCAAGTATATAAGTATACTTATATCAAGCATTTTGCCTCATTATTTTACAAATACTAATCGCGTAATTTTTGCTCTTTTTAATAAATGAACCTTTTCACCCCGAAATTCGTACTTTTAAATAAACGCGCACTAATTAAATCTTTCTAGCACCTCTAATTAGCACGCGATGAATTTTCGATCACGATATCGAGTACTTTTCACGCGTTCGCTGTAATAGAGCGATTCATCCCTCTAAACGAAATTCCTTAAAGGACCATAAAGCGCAGATGGACCAGAAAGAAGGACGGACTTCCTTCTTGACGGTCGCGGGACCATAAAACAAGCTAACCGTCGACAGAATCCTGTGCGACGTTTCTGCGCGAGGCGTTACCGAGGGGCCAACTTTATCGCCCCGTGTACTCGTAACTCTTGCGAGCGGTTCTTCACGCGGGTGACACTTTCTCCGAGTCGTAGCCGGATTCTGTCCCTCTGGAAACGTTTCCACGCGATTTCGGGCGATCCGGTTATTTTCAGAGACACTTTTCGCGTCGCGTCTTCTTTACGTCGAACAAATCGAGGAAAACGCATTCTCTAGCGCTCGTCACAAGTGCGTTAACAGTTGCAAGAGAAATATTATTCGAAAGGCTATTTTACGCACACACACACATTATGCTCAATCTTTATATATTTTTTTCTCGTAAATCATTGGCCTCTCTTTACCGCGAAAATGGATAAAGGAGCCCACTTATACAACGGCTTCAGGAGCTAGCTTTATTATATGATACATTCTTTTCAACGGTCAGATGTCGTTTCATCGATGGCACCAAGTTCCCAAACTTACACGCTACCGTTCTCAGCGTCGGAGATGCCCGTCCGTCGATTCCCTCTGTTTCGCGCTAAAGCGTAACGCGCGGAGCCAGGCACTTTGCCCCGATGCAAGGTGAAAGGAGTCTCATTTTTATGTTCGGATGTTATACGAACGATTTCTCGAACGACTCGTCGGCGTGCGTAGATCTGTTCCCATTCGACGTAACAACGGTGACCATCACAAATGACACATAGGCTTTCTAGATCGGCCGAATGGGCCACCGGGTGCCATTTGTCATCGAGCCATATTGTGGTCTTGCCTCCGCGCCACGAAAAAGCGCCGCGGTTAAGAATCTTTACTCTGCCTTTGAGGGCCGACGCAGCGATGCCCCGGGCTCGGGGAGCCGAACATTGTTGCCCGGTTTCGCATCGATACAGCTTGATTTATGCATTGCGACTCTCTCACTCTCTCTCCCTGGGACGGCAGTACAACAGTGCCCCCGAGGTCCGACAATGCCGCGAAAGAAACCACGGAAATGTCCTCTATTTTGGGGTGCGCGCTGCCTCCGCGTCCCCTCTGCCCCGGGACGGGCAATAAAGGATGGATGGGGCAGGATGGCCCTAGATGTTTGGGCGGCAGAGAGGGATTGCGGGTTCGTAGCAGCGCAGATCGGGCATCTGCCAATATTTGTCATCTATTATCGCTCTCGCCTCGTAAACAGAGAGGTGTATGATCCGCTTGTTAAACGCGCGCGCGAGCACGTGCACAATGGCGCATCGGTGCGAACACGCAGTGCGGTACATATACCTACCTCGCTCCACGTGAAATATTGCCTCTCTCGCATCGCGGCCGCGCGTCACTCCGCGGCCGTCACTCGCGCGCTCAAGAGTGTGGCCTTATGCTTATTTTTACCCCCGCTAATACCCACGATACGATCGAGTACAAGAGCCGTTCGCGAACATCGAGCAAGTTGTTTGCGCTATCGCGTTATCAATCGCGCGGGTTCCGTCGCGCTTATTATTCCTCGCGCGCAAGATAGAGCGGCGATAGCCGGAGCCGGAAGGAGAAATTTGCGAGCGTACGAGACTATCTGCGGTCGCACGCATATCCTCTCCGCGCGCCAGTGACGCGCCGGCCGCTATTATATTCCCTCCTCCGGGGGCATATGTAGGACACGTATTCAGGAGGTACACTTTCGAAGACATTGACAGGCGCGTTTCTCCATCTGTTGCCGTCGCCGCGGCCACTTTGCCAGCCGGGAACTACAGTTACTCATTGTTCGCGGCCGAGGCGTGCACCGAACAAAAACCTTCCCGCGGAGATGCAAAACGCGGCAAGGGTGGGCCGGGAGGGGAGCGGGGCGAAGGGGATGCGCGCTGCTGTCGAGAGTATCACGTAACTCCGCGCAACGGCGAATCGATGGTGCACGGGCATGTTGCACGCGATATCGAGACCGGGGTATTGTTGTCGCGCGGAAATTACGTTATGTCCTTACACGTCTTACCATCTGACGCCATTTCGAACCCCTCGTCGCGGAAACCGTCTCTTCGTTTCCACTCCTATATAAATTGTCTCTTATAGACTTTTGAAAATGTGGACACTATCTTTTAGGAGTAAAAATAAATTCTTGCCGAAAATGCATTTATTTATGCGTATATATTTGCAAATAATTCATTCAAGAATGTCTATTATATCTGTGTTATCGATATTGTACTTTACATGCTCCGCGTAAATCCGGTGTTTTAATTATGGCAATGTTAACACGGTCGGAATCTTTGGACTTTGTAATATTTATACTTACGTTATGAGAGCGTGAGATATGTCGGGTACCACCCTGACCCACCTGGGGGCGGAATCGCTACCGCCCCGGCCGCCCCCGGGCGTACTGGAGCAGCGTTTACACGCGTACCCGTTATATACGCACGTGACTTTAACGTGAGATGTTTCCCGACCTCTTTGCCCGTGAAATGTCGAAATCAGCCGCGCCTCTTAAATTCATCGTTGTACGTATAATAGCGGTAAAGGTTGAATGTATCGTGAAATATAAAGCTTCGAAGAGGGCAAATTTATTGAACGACATATTTATTGGACGGATAAATTCACGAAGATTTCTACTCCTCCAAGAAATCCTTGCGGTTGCAAAATGCTCGTCTACTTCTCACAAAAATTGTAGACGTGCAAAATGACGCGCAGAGGACACGTAACCGATTCCGGCATATTGTCCCACGGCGCGTAAACGTAACGCAGCACAATGCTCGTAGACGCGTAATGAACGGCACCGTATTGTGTCCTCTAGTACCGCTCCCGTATGTCCCGTATGTCACGCGTGAAATGTCGCACACGCGCGCGCGCGCGCGTCCAAATCTGCGCATCCAGGACGACGAGAGCGCGCCCGGTCGACGTGAGCGCGTGTGCGAGGCCTTAATACCTCTATGAATGCACGCCGTACGCGCGCCGCCGCGTCGGATTGTACGTACGGCGCGGCGAGGGTGCATCCGCGGGAACCTCTTGCATCGCGGCCGGGAGAGGCGTGGTAGGTTCACTCCCAGGTGCGTCCCGTCCTGGGACAATGCCACGTAGGAAACGACACCATCGGCCACGCCCCGATCTACGTGCCCTAATATACGCTCGCCCCATGGCAGATGCGTCCCCCGATATATATGAAGAGCGAAAAAAAAAATTAAAGAAAGTAATGCAAAGGTAAAGCCGAGGGAAATAATGACCGACGCGCAAGCGGCATATTCCGGGTCTCGACTGCTTTTTATTGCGGCTCTTGTTGATATCTGTTGCGTCACGATTATAGCATTTTAAGCGAGTTGAAATACCGTTGTTATCTAACTCGATCCGATAACGCCTTTTCAAGTTAATTTGCTGTCGGAGAAATGAACGTTCATTCGCCGCGCCGTTTCACTCGCTTTCGACACGCTTGTGGCGGCGACATTCGTCGTCGGGGTAAACCGCGACGCTCGTCCATCCATCGTCGAGAAATCAATCGTCAGCCATGGAAACCACGCGGTCTTACGACAGATGCGACATGCGGTCGCGGCTGCAGCGTGCACCACGCGGTCACCCGCGTTGCGTAAGAGAACAAGCGACAAAAACTTCGCCGGTCTAACGTCATGTACCTAAAATTCACGCGATTGCCACAAGCATTATCAACCGCGTTACTCGTTGCGCCACATCGGTTGCTCCGTAATGCCCCTCGCATTGACACACAGATCGGCAGAGGAGAGAAACAATAAAGGTGCGCCTCAGTTTGGTCCGCCGAAACACGCGCGCCAAACCGCAGACGAGATGGATCGCGATCATTATGCTACGGAACGCATTTTAGGCCGCAACTGACCCAGTTCTGGTTTCGAATTCGCCTGATGCAAAGGAGATTCGTGACACGCGTAACCGCGCTCCACATCTCGCTGTCCGCTATGTGAGAATATATTCAATATGTCGAAATCTCCGATAGTGAGATGCAGGAAAGAATGATTTTGTTGGAAAATTTAAAAATTTTGCTGGATATAGATCTGAAAATAATTTTGTTGAATCATCAAAATAATTTAGTTGGAAATTCAAACTGTTTGCTAGAATATTAAAACGTTTTACAACAATCTTCATCATTTTTGAGTTTCCACTAAAATTACCCAGCAAAATCGTCCTTTCTATGTACAGATCCTTTGTCTTTCATAGGAATATGATTGAAGGCACATACGCATACTATAGTTCTGAATCGCTGGTAGAATAAAAATTCATATTTTCATTCAGAGACATATCAAACATATAATGAAATATTTAACAGTTAATCAATCACGAAGGATATTTCCTTCTGCATCTAAAATGATTTTGTAATAACTGAATAACATAGTTATTCAGTAAACAGACGCGCGACATTCAAATATAACTGATTGCGAATACAATATTGATTTTTTGTTTTTTTTTAAATTAAATTAAATTTTTAAAGTTAAAAATTTATGCAAAAAATGAAAAAAAGTGTTTCCTAAAAAGTTTTGATATCTTAAAATTGCGTGTTATCTATCATTTAACAACAAATAAAATGTGGATTAATAAACCATTGTTCTCAATAAATAAGAGAAATAAAACATTAGTAATTATAAGAGAAATAATTAGAAAGTTTTAAGAGAAATAATTAGCAATTGAGGATTTTAAAGAAAAGATAAAAAATCTTATGTATTATTTGTGGAGGAAAAGACAAAAATAATCCAAATATATATGATAAATGATCCGAAACTAAAACTTGACCACATATCTGTGGTTCTCTTATTCCAAATATTTTATGCATTCATGTACACTGCCAAAAAATACGCGTGTATTGGCATATACGGTGAAAAGTAAAATGGTTGTACTTTGAGGAAAAACGCAATTATTTCGAATCTCTCCTGCATGGATCGTCCCGTAGAGCGTTTTTCTAACGTGGGAGGGAAACGTGGACGTCAAAAACTGTCTCTTTCTCATCCGTTTCTTCACGGCGCGGCGTCGCGGACGAATGAATGGCGGGATCTCACGGCGAGACGACCCGTTTCCGACGAGTCGGTCGTCGGGCAAACCGAACACGGCTCGCGTTTTCCCGCGGTGCCTGTCGCCTCCGCCGTCGCGCGCCCTTCGCTCGCAATCAGCATGTGTATAACCGGGCGGGCGAATCGTTCACGACATCCGAAGCATTGTAACGCAACGTGTCATTCCGGTAATGCCGCGCGGGGCCTACGAGCGTAACAATGCCGGCGCACATAGACGTTTAATTATCATAGAGTAATGCATCTAATGACATATATTAGCCCGCGAGTCGCCATATGGGGACCCTTTTGTCCCGCCACTATATACGGTATATAATAATAGTCGCTCACGGAAAGAGTTGTGCACGCGCATGCGTACCGGTGGTATACCGACGGCCCTCCTCTTCCCTTCGCGGTTCCTCACATCCTCCTCCACCGCCTCCTTCTCTTCCTCCTCCTCCTCTTCTTCCTCCACCATCATTTCCTCACCCCGCCGCGCCGGTGTCCTCCGCGCCGTTTGTGTCTCGTTCTATCACTCGCGGTGTCCTCCGCGCTCTTCCCGCAGCTCGATCTCGCGTCTCCTCCTTCGCGCGCGCGCGGGGCTCCCCTTCTCTCCTGCGGACGTTCCCCGGCTTCCTGCGCTACCGTGAATCATTCCGCGTGCGACTGCGTGCGACTGATTACCGTAATCAGGCTACTCCTGGTTCCGGTATATCGACCGCTAATTATAATCATCGATTTTTTTCTCGTACGTCACTTCCTTGTTTTCATGCCTGCTTCGTATAGCAGCGGCCCCGCGGATGTACGGCCAAACGGATCCCCGTCGCCCGCGCGCCACCGACCACGGGAAAGCCTGTCATTCGGCAGCTTACACCCGTGACCTGTCAGTTTGCTGCGCCGGAAGTGAGATACGTTGCGAAACCACGCGCGCAGAAACGGCGGCGCGTCCTCGATAACCCGATCGTGTCCGATTCGCGAACTGTCGTATAAATGTTCAGCTCGCACGTTTCTAATTGTAAGAACGGCATATTCGCACAAAACGATTGGTAACATTATGAGCATTTATTTGCTGTAGACCCTCTCGAAATATCTTCGATCGATGATACATCTTGAACGCGCGATGCTCCAAGAGAGACACGCTGCATCCTTTGCGCTCGTGCGTGCGAGCGCGCGCGATTTTTCTGCACCCGTTTTACGTTGCGAAACGAGGAGAAAATTGAAACGCGGCGATTTCCACGAAGTCGGAAAGCGCGAGCGCCCGCTGCCAGCGTAAATTGCTGCCATTAGTTGAGCGCGAATGCCCGACGTTCAATTCCCTGATATATACCTCTTTGACGGTAATCGGCTCTCGGGGGCCCTTTACGCGGAATTCATCGTTGTAACCCGTACCGTACGTGCGAGCGCGATGATATAGCGTCAGGCTCGATATGGTGCGAGCTTAACGGCCAATTGCCCTCCGTCCGTGCCGCGAAATGGAAATCGACCGCTAATCCAGTTAGAGAAACGAGTGGTATCGTTTGCGAGTGTGGCGTCCGCGCGAGGGATGTATATACATATATCCCGCCCATGGGATCGCCCGAAGTAATAAGCACGGCGGACCGCGTAAGTAAAACCGCAATTATCTAGAACTCGACCGTGCGAGCCTGTACGTTCCGCTTCTCAACTTGCGCGAAATTAAACGGACACAGCTTGTTAACCCTTTCATTGTCGAGTCGTTAAGAGGAAAATCCGAATTTTTCCACGGGGAAAAAAAGGTATAGGCACGAAGGTTGACGAAATATTTTGTAAGCGAATATTTCGAACGTTTTGACTGATAATTATTCACACGTAAAACGAATTAGTAGAAAACAATCGCGTATTGTGCCGTGGCGGCCGCTGGTAGGCGAGAATCAACCGATCTCCGAGCTGCTTTGTATCCTCCGTAAAATCGATCCGACGCGACGTGTCCACTGAGTCGCGAAATGCGCGCTCGGACGTGCACATTTCGCGACGAAACAAAAACAAAGCGGCAGGTGGCGGCGCACAAAGAGGAGCGCTTTTAATTGCCGAACAATGAGAGCGAGCCGTGCCACACCTTGAGTGCCGCCTTGTTCACCGCCGCGCGTCGCTTACGCAGACGGATCGGCGTTAACGCCGGTACGACCGGTAGCGCACCGTCGGCAATTAGTGCCGCGCCCATTGGCAGAAAACGCTAACTGTCGGCGTTAATGAGACGACAACTTGGAATTAAGCGGCGCATCCTAAGACCGCGGAGACCGCTTTGGCTGATCCTTGTAACAATTTCAGGTTCCCGATTTCTTATACATCTTCCTTCGCGTTTTTCCTCTTCTCGAACTTAATTGCCCTCGCGGTGCGAGATTCACCACGAGGAGAGGCGATCGCGTGTTCGATCCTCGGCTACTCGAACATTATTCTTGAAGATCAAGCGTTCAAGTAACGGGGTATTTATCCCTTTTGGCGGCGGAAGACATGCGGAGTACTGCACGTGGACTCCTTCGATCGTACGTCCGCGTGATTACGGAGGAAAATGGGCCACGCCGGTCTTTCCGCTTTCGAACGTCAACTTCGTGTGTGTACCGTCGTGTCGCCCGCAGCTCCGAGGCTCCCGAGGCAGCGATCTGAATTCGCGCAAAAGTATGAATAAGGCATTGCCGTGGCAGAGCCGGAACAACGGCATTGCACGTTATATACGCCGGCCACATGCGAAACATCTGGCATTTTTCACGTGAAAGAGAAAGAGGCCGAAAGACGAATATCTGAAACGGTGCACGCCCCCCTGTCACGCTCCTCCGGAGTGGTCGCGCGCGCGCGCGGAAGCCCCCGGGGGAATTTATATTGTCGCGACGCTTCATTGTACGGACACGCGCAATTATATCGTGATTGTTCCACGATCTAGCCCTTAATTAACGATCAATGAGATCACTCGCGCGTGGACTGGTTGCAAGAAGGAATTCCATTCCCCGGCCTGGTTGAAGAGAGGCGTAAAAGTTCCCGTGCGATTCGCACGCGTTTTTTTTTGTTTGTTTTTTCGTGTTACCACCTACCTTCGAAAAGTGTTCGGCGCGAGCGGCGGGCGGCCGGCGCGTGCACAGAGACTGGTGTCTTGTTTATGCAGGAAGCGGAGGTATATAGTTTACGACGAAAAAGAGTACACCTTGAAACGCGTTCCTTTCTTCGCGAAATTATATCTGGATCAAAGACAAAATGGAAAATGAGCCAAGTATGGGAAATTAATGGGAGAAGAATATGGAAAAAGTAAATCGCTATTACGTGATTTACTTATTTCTTTTATATCTGAATAAAAAAGTATATGCTAAAAAATAAAGTAGCTCTAATAGAAACGGGACTGTATTTTCCGAATAATAATGCGTGTTAAAAGGAGAAACTCTTTGCGCGTCGCGATAGATTAGAGGGAGCGTCGCTCACGTCCCTCACCGAGGTTCCTTATCCGCATGCTTATTTCGTGCCCGTAGTCCGTCGAACCGTTGTTATGCGCGCGTCCCGTCTATCAGGATATATCGATCGCCGCTCCGCCGGTGGGCGTACGTTCGACGAAGGAGGTCTCCGAGATTGACGCGCGTCGGACGACCTGGCGACGTATAACGCTTCAGATTTATTCAATGACGACGATCGTTAAGGGTTCCGAGAGAGAGAGAGAGGTGGGTGGGGCAGGGTCAAGGGGTTCGCGGCCCCTTTCCGATATCCGACGCCAGACACGTGCTCCATTCCGGCACGGCACGGCTCGACGCCAAGAATCCGGCGGCGTCCCGCGGCATGATTAGGCGTCGCGCGCGAGCGTCTGCTCGTCGTTAGCGTCGAAATCGCGGTGTAATCCGTCACGCTCTATAAATTGCGTCGATGACACGCGGCCGCTGATTAAATCCGTTCGGACGTTCACTCTCCCGATAATAATAATCGGCGCCCTGCGCCGCATTTAGACGAAAGGCGGCCGATACATTAAATGACGGTTGTGCGAGCCGAGGCCTAGCCGAGATGTATCGAAACGAGCGTGGAAGTCTTCAGCTTCCGTCAAGACTAAGTTTAGCCCCGCGGCGGCCAAATTGCGTCTCCGGTGAGCAGCGACGTGTTAAAGTCGTACGTCATATTTCCGTAACCGTAACTGTCGCTTAACCGACATTCGTTTTATCGTCCGCTGTCGCCTCCGGAAATTGTCAAACGAGACGTGCGAGAAGAGTCAGGTTTTTTTGATTTTTTATCACGGGAAGGCATATGTCCGGAGAAATGTATAGTAAGTACGGTATCCTCCTCCGCATGTACCTTTATTTCGTATTTACATAAGTGATAGTCACGCGTCGAGCACGAGAAACTTTCAAAAATTCGACGACGTCAAATAATCTTTATGACGATCACGTTAATACTATTGTATTTTATCAAATATTATTGTTAACTTTCTAACGAAAAAGACTCGATTCTGACTGAAAATTGATTTCAACGATGATTCGCTATTTGCTCGGATTCGCAACCTCGAAGTGTAACTTCGGCGGAGAGGAAACGAGAGAAGAGAGGAAAGGGTCGCGGAGGCCGAGAAACAAAATCAGGACGCAGACGATCGCGGCAAGAAGACCTTTATTCGTCTCATCCATTCTCTTTTGGCTCTCTCCTCCTCGAGATACTACGTCTCCTTTTCCTCCGTCATTCTACTCCTTCTCCTCCTCCGCTCCTCTCGTGCTATCCTGTTCCACCGTGCGTGCGCTCGCGTGCATACAGAACCGTCGTGAATCGTGCGATGACTGGCGAAAATCAATTCAATTCCGCCGTATATCTAATTCAATAATCTGAACGTGACGAGTGGGCGAGGAACAGGCCGTAGAATGTAAATGCGATAAATGAGTTCGAGGTGGTATTATAAGAAGGAACGAAGGAACAAAGAGTACCGCGACTTCCGGCTGCTCCGCATGACCGACTCGGCTGTCATAAATCGTTTCGTGGACGGAACCAACTGCGGCTCCGGCTTCGTCCGCCTTTACGAATCTGACAAATGATCGCTTCACGAGAAGCCAATTAACACCTCGTACAACAGTTGTACAACAGTCGGTGGCATGTGTTGGTGAAATAACTTTGATCTGAAAGCTGAACATTGTGACGTATATGAACCGTAAGTGTAAATTTAGATTCTCAGCAGGCATCTAGCAATTTTTTTCATGGTTTTTCATTCCGGGTATCGCTTTACAATAAGTCGATATACAAATCGATCGTGTCAAAGGAATGACAGACTCGTTTTATCATGCAGTAAAAAGTCGATAACAACGATTCGTCGAATTAGAGAGGGAACTTAGTCAACGCTACTTCAAAGTATCGTTTATACCATGGCTAGTTCATACATTTTTTAAGCGTTCAACTTCGCAACGATGAGGTAACGAGGCAAGGGTAGTACAAAACGCAAGGGTTAAAATTCTGAGAACGAAACGTTTAATCACATCGGCAATTAGCATGATTCATATCGGATTCCGTTTCCATTTTTGCGATGTATTCAATGAAACCGCTTGACTCTTGTTTAATATAAAATTACTTAATTATTTATTAAGTAAAATAAAATGTCTTGATTTAATACATCTTGATTTAACATGCGGAATTATTGCGAATGTAACGAAGACATAATCCTCTGCTATTTCTTTTCTTCTTTTTTCTCCTTTTCCATCTCTCTCTCTCTCTCTTTTTCTCTCTCTCTCACATATTAAAAAATTACAAGGATTAATATAAAATTTCTTCGTAATCGCCATCATTAGGCTGATGCTAAAAAAGCTATCCGTTCGCGAACACGCCGTCGAAGATAGCCGCGCGTTCCCTCTAGACTCTAGATGTTGCCATCTATTTGGCACATCCGTTGTCATGGTGGATTTCTTGCTGTCGAGGGGCGACCACTCGCTCGTGGCAAGATAAAAATACGGTCGGAAGGGTATTAGTCACTGTGCGATGGCCCGTGGGGTTCCGAGAGAGAAACAGAGAGGGAGAGAGAGAGAGGCAGTAAAAGAAAGAGGTGGAGAGACGAGTCTGTTCGTCTTTCACGCTTACTCCGTCACCCTGCAAACTGCACTAATACTCTTTCGTGGTGCACGCGTGTGCGTATACGCGCGTTAACTAGATCGCCAGGAAGCGAAGCCGTTAAATCACGCGGGACTCGGACAAATCCGGAATGCAATGTGGCCGCGTGTACGTTACGTATACGTGCACGACGGGGCGGGATGTGTGTGCGCGCTGAATCTGGCGCTGTGTGTGTATTCCGCCGCCTCATCGGGCGCGGACGTATCAATTAACTCGGGAACTCGACGGCCATCTCAACTAATTTCCATCCATTCTCGACATACCTACTCGATGTGCCATGAAATTATCGGTCGATAGCTACGAACCGCTAGCTACCGTGCCGCTCTTTCGTGAACCCTCTCCGTACGAGGTCGACGGTGTTCGCTTTTGAATTATCACGGAGAGATGATTCGAAGGCTGCATTTTCTCTCGTTAAAATGTAAGCACGTAGGAATATTGATAAATTGAATTGCGATTCCTTTGGTTGTAAATGACGCATATCTTATCGAGACGGGGTCATTATAATTGCAAAGCTCGACTGCTTAGCGGCAGTTACTTTTCATCCTACCGTTCTTTTTTTTATAACTACACCGTGTTAATGAAAAGCAAATGTCGACAAATGCAATAAAAGCGTCTCTCGCCCGTTCGGGACGCTTAATTACACGCAGTTGCCGGCCTCTTAAATCCACCTCGTGTGATTAAAAGCGACCGCATCATCGTGATGCAGAAACTGCGCCGCCGTATATTGACTGGATGCGTCGATCGCGAATAACGAATTGATATCGAAATTGGCAGCGGTCGATAATTAGCCCCGGCCGTTCGCTTCAATTAGGGTAAGCTTGCGTAACGAGGTGATTGCGGGAGCGACGTGATTCGTTAGAGCCCGGCTCGGAGGAATACCACGTCCTCGAGGCCCCTCGACGAGTGTCGCGTGAACCAACCGGATACTTTAATGACCTCTAACGACGAGCAATTAACTCGAATCGGACGGTAATGTTATCAGCCTTGCGTTACAGGGATTGCCTCGGTCTGCTCTATTCGGCACGGCGCGGCGGCGGCGCGGCGCGGCGGCGCGATGCGATGGCCGGCCGACGCTCGTTATGACAGCGTCAGAATGTTCGGTGTTGTTTGCCCATTAGACTCGACTGTTCGACAATGTTGAACACGAGAGCGCATTGATCGCCCGTGTCGGATGACGTTATTTGTCTGATTTTCCGAGGTATCGCTGTACCTCATTCGCAAGAGACGCGAGACGCGAGACTGTTCGATATAAATGGTTTCGTAATTCGCAGGAAAGTATATCAAAATGCGAGAATTTGCGAAATTGTTGTAGCATTCAGTAGTTTATAAGATTCTTTAATATTTTGACACAATCGCGCACACGCGAGTAATATTTTTCAAAGAATTAAAATGTGATAATGCATCGCATTCACCTTCTCGTCACCCAATCGTCGTTAATGAAGTCGGCGATGTTTAAATTAAAAGGACTCTCTATTCAAGTTTTCGAGTTGACTTTTCAGACGCCGGTTTTCCCGATCGTGTGCCGTGACTTTTTCGAGTTTTGCGGCACTTTGTAACAGGACTCGCGTGCTTCTCTTACGCCACGTGTGCGTCGCGCGCGTCTGAGCCCGCCTTTGAAGTGCGCGTACTATATAGCCTCTACGCATGTGTGTCCCTTGGCTTTTCCAACAAACTACATGTAATCGTGTTAACCATATGTCCATAAACCGTGGGTCTAACCATAGCCTCGTTAGTTCTCTCTCTGCAGTCTTCCCTCGGCTTTACGACCGATTTGGATTAGCGTATTAATCTGTTTGCCCATTCGGCAGATTGGTTACCGCTCGCCATCTCTCGTCCACGCTTAAACTAATTTCACGAATATTTGGCGGATTCAGAATATATAAGTATTGTTTGATAATCAAAATTGTTTCGAGATGTGCCATTGTAAGGCTTTTATATACGTTTAAAGAATAATTAATAATATCACGAGTTTTTATCATAAAATGATGTACTGGCAATACGTTAAAACTTTTTTTTTTTTACCGGAAGATGTTTCTTTAGTTTTTCCTACTAAATAGCAGAAACCAGTCTGCAGTGAGTTCGAGAAAGAGGCGGTTTTGCTTTTGAAATTTTAACCGTGGTATCCCCCACGTCCAAAGTCAAGTCGTTAGGATCATAAGATTTGTTAACAGACCTCGAAGGGGCGAGAAACGGCGAACCTTTCGGGCTCCTTTGTCCTTTGTTTTTTTTTTTTACTAAGCCTTGCCGACATCACGGTGTGAAATTTCAAAGTGCCATTCCTTCATCTCTCCACTTAGTACTATGCTTTCCGTCACTCGCTAGTTTGTGTCATTCGGCAGGAACTGATTGACTCGAGAGATTTATTATAGAATTTTTAAATACAATAAAATAGAAAAAAATTGTTTCACTTACCTATCGTCTTCCACATCTAAGACTGTTATTTTTCAGCATTAACTAAATTTCGTAGTTTCTAAAATTCTATTCATATTAGTAAAATACGCGCAACGTATTCAATTATTATTTCTCCCGTGGTTGTGCTACATCTCTGCCATTCGTAATCCATTTATAGATGAACGCGATTCGCGCGCTACGGACGAGATGTTTGCGAGCGAAGTGTCGTTCCGCCGGCTTCATAAAACGCTCCCGCCGCTCCATTCGTTTCAATTGTATCGCGATGGGGCGCACCGCCGTGAAATTAATCGCACAGCGGTGTCTTTGTCTGGTGACGGTGCGCGACCTTTATTATCGCAACACGTTCGAAAGAACAGACGGATCTAATGACCCCGAGCCTTGAGAACGGTCGCTCGCGGACGTGACACTCGCACGCGCCTAATTATTCACTCGCAAGCTGCCGGAGAGACGTGTGTGTATCTCCCGAAGGAAATCCTTCCCTTTAATTTATTGGTGCGCGTACCACGGCATACATAAATCGCGAGCGTGAATTACGACAAAAGTGCCTAATAATAAAACGATACATTGACATCGATTGTCCCGGGATTCAATTGAATGCCATTCTATATTCGTATCTCTCTAATTGTAATTTATCTGTGATGAGAGAATATCTGCGATAAAAGATTATTAATAATTGCAAGGATAATTGTTATTTTCTTCGGAAGGATTACAGAAAGAACATGAGGTAAAATGACATTTATGCGAAGCCTATTAAATATTTTAAGAAAGTATTTTATTGAAGATTGTTTGCTCTCTTTTTAAATATCAATTCTTTAAATATTAAAACATCGATGTTATATAAATAATTGTATTTGTTTAAAAATACAGTAGATGTAATACTGCAAAAAGAAAAACAATGATATAGAGAACAAAGATTAATTTTCTTCGAGCTTTTTCTTTAGTTTATTTACAATAACGACAAAAAGTCAATAGTGATTTAATTAACAATGAGCTATATCTGTAAAATTATAACTATAGTGATTCTGACAGCGTAGATTCAGCGTGTTGCAGTAGATGTAGGTACGATTGTTGTCAGCTTCCGTGAAACAAATAATGGAATAGGAGATAAAGCAGTTACGTAAGTGCGGAAGAGTTGAAATGGAGTAGAATACCCACCGATCGCTATATGCCGAGCGAGGAAGAACGCTTCCTGCATTAGGAAGCGCACGGCCATGGTCGTAAAGGCGCGATGATCTGTGGGTAGAGGGTGAGCAGTGGCTGGTACCGAGGGGGTTGCAAATTGAATAACAAACGTTCACCCTCCTCGGTTAAATCACCGAAAAAGCCATCCCCCGGGCTTGCACGCTTGCCGCTAGACGTTAACCGCACCCCCCGCGAATTGCTGCGGCGCGACCCCGGCGCGACCCCCTCCGACTGCTTTGCATAACGATCTTATTTCGTAATCTCTGCCATATTGATCCGGTTTACGGCGCCGCGCTTGAAAATTGTTTATTGCGGTGTCTCCGTCAGGGACACGTCGAGTCTGCATCTCGCGGGCATCGCGCCTCGTATTCGATGGGAATTCCGTCTTTATAGATTACGCGCAAGTTTCGTCTGTAATCGTTTTTGTATATTACCTTCGCGGCGTCTTTATATGGATACTTTATTCTAGCCACGTTTGAGAGTGAAAGATCATTTTTCTATATAATTGCTTCATTAATTTGTGAACGACAACGTATCTATGTTTAAAAACATGCAATTGTCTCGTGACACGAATTATCGCTTCTGCTGTCATTGTTTGAAGAATATTGCGCATGTTGTAATCAATTATGACCGGCCAGAATGCTCGGGAGAATCAACTTTATAGGAGCTTAATGATCGCGTGACGCGGCTACTCCACTGTTTAGGCCCGAGAGAAGCGAGCCGAGTCATTCTCGCTAATAAGATTGAGGAGCTGAAGTACGTATCGGACGCATTTCCGTTGCGCTCGCGAGGCGCGATGCCAGAACGATGCCCGACGCCGCGTAATCGGCGAACACGAAGCGGCAAGGCCGGAATAAAAATCCCGGAGCGGGAAAATAAAGTGGCACGACAAAGTGGGGGAGGCCTTATGTTATGACGGGACATTTCACGGTTGGTAGGATCTGGGATTTAACGGCCCGTGCGATAATATCGTCCCCAGGAGCTCGTGTCCCGCTCGTGCTCCGGCCGTGTTCTCCGCTCAGTCTCTGTCGTTCTCTGTCGGCCTGTTGGTATCTTGGAGGGGTACACTCCCTAACGTCAGGCTACGCGACTCTTCATCGCGAATATTTAGAGATCTATATGTGTCAGAATTAAAAATCATTATTGGCGAACACGCGACGTTGTACTCGCAAAGCAATTGTGAATGAACTTACTTTCAATTCGTGCGTAGGAATCACGCTTTAGCAGGCGAGGAAGAGAAATTAATCCAGGTTGACTCGCGCACGGGTTGCACCCTTAATAATCAGCGGCAGCAAGAGCGAAGGTCGAGCTAGGAGGTAGGGACAACTAAGTGTGGACTGTCTTTTCGTAGATTACGGTAAGGAAGTCGGCAATTGGGCGGCGGGAACGAGCTTCGTGAATGGAGTGAAAGTCGAATAGAATCTTCATTATTCACAAAAGCATTATTTATTTCCTTTTTCTCACTTTAAAATGAATTTATAATTTTTATAATAATACAGTAATAAAGAAGAGTTAATAGTAATAATTAATAATTAATAATTAATAATAATTAATAATAATTCATTGATAATAGTGCGATACTACATCCAAAGGGTGGGCTGATATGGGTTATTCTTCAAGTCCAAGTTCCAAACGTAATCAACAAACTGCCTGGAAAAAATTTTAAATTCACTAAGGAAAATTACTTTCTCGTCAGACAATGTTCAAGGCCCTGTGTGGTATGAAATCGTTTGGAACCTGTCCGTGTCCATACTCCACGGTCGTTTCTCTTTAATTCGTTCCGTCTCTTGCCTTCCGAAAATGAACGGAAGAGAAGAGTCGCGGCAGGACGCGAAGTGTTTTGTCGGTGTATGGTACAACGCGACAGTGCTTTATGTATATATATATATATATTTATATATTTATATATATATATTTATATATTTATATATTTATACGGGTTACTTTTTTTTTACACATCATTACACCGCTTAATTAATATAATATCATTTCTCTTTCTTTTCCTCTCTTTTGCGCCCTATATATATAAATATATATATTATGTACAAATAAAAAATTCTGAAATATCCGCGTGCGTGCGTTACGAGGACCATCTCCGTATCTCAGAACCAGGACGGGGAGCCAGATTAGGGTGGTATCTCTCGTGTATGCTCTTGTGTATTAATGTGTATGTATCATTCGTGCCTGCGTGTATGAGCGCGGCGGACGGACGTGCGGTGGATTGTGACCGGTTTTTGGACGCGAGTGCGCTCGTAACCGCTTAGAGACTATGTACAGGCGCGGGGGACGAGGGTGAGGGAGTCTGCGCGGTCCCCGGCGTGCCAGGATTCTGTTGCACAGAGTAGGAGTTATTTTGTCGCGAGTGCTGCTGTTGGTGCGATGGGTGATGATGATGGTGGTGGTGATGGTGATGATTCTGGTGTTGCTGATGGTGATGATGGGGAGTCGATGGATTGATGGTCGAGTGATTTTGCATGAGGTTCAGATTGAGGGGGTAGGATAGGGGGGAGCCCAGGGCCGTTGCGGCAGCGGTACTGCAGGCACCGGCTCCGGGCCCCACCGGGCTCAGTGCATGCTCATCCCCGCGTGCGGGTGGTGGGCCGCCGGGACGGAGGTTGCGTGATGATGAGGATGGTGCATTAGAGGCGGGAGATGCGGGTGGTGGGGATGGTGTGGGGTCAGAGGCGGCGGGGTCATCTGTATTGGAGTCATGGGTGTTGTCGGCTGATGGCCGAGAGTGGTGGTGGTCTGGGGGGAGGTGGTGTTGCTGGTGTCCTGGCCCGCCGCCACCGCTGCCGCCGCCGCCGCTGCCGCCGCTACTGCCAGCTGCTGCTGTTGCTGCTGCTGGGCCTGAGGCGGCTGCTGCGGCGGCTGCGGCTGCGGCACCGAGCTGGAAGTGGGACTCTGCTGACTCCCGTTGTCCTCGCTGTCGGAGCAGGACTCGGCCGACGAGCTCCCCGCTCCCCCCTTGCCCTTGCTGCCGCTGCTGCTGCTGCTGCTGCTGTGGGTCTTGACGTGCTTCGCGAGATGGTCGCTGCGCATGAACCGCTTGTTGCAGACCGGACAGGCGAATCTCTTTTCGCCGGTGTGGGTTCGAAGGTGCCGCTGCAACTCATCCGAACGTGTGAACCGCTTGCCACAGAAAAGCCAGTTGCAAACAAACGGTCGCTCACCAGTGTGCCACCGTAAGTGGGCCTTCAGATGCGACGTTTTCCCGTAGACCTTGCCGCAACCCGGTATGTGGCAGCTATGGATGTTCTTCTTCCTGAGGTGCACGCCGGCGGGACCGAGTCTCTCGGCTTCTTGACAATTCGGACAATCGCAGGTGGCACGCCCGGTGTAGCGTCTCTGCGAGCGCGGCGAGGGCGCTTGGCTAACGCCGGCGCCTCCGACGCCGACACCGCCGCCGCTGCCCTGAGGGCTTCCGGCACCGGCGCCGGCGCCGGCCGTGGCGGCCGCGTGGTGATGGAGTCCGAATCCGGGCGGTCCGCCCGGTAGCATCGACTTGTACGTGTCTTGTAAGAGATTGTGACCGGCCGTCGTAGCCGTGGTCAGCAGGTGATTGCCGGCCAGCGCTAGGCTTGTCGAGTAGTCGGCCGAGTAATTGGCCATTTGCGCGTGGACGCCGACGCCGACGGTGCTGCTCACGTCCAACCATCCGCCGGCGGTCGCGGCGCCGTGCACGTCCCACCAACCGTCGCTCGTTTTTATTCCTCCGTGCGTCGCGCCTGGCATCGCATTGAACGGCCACGACTCGTATGGATGCCTGCCGTATACCGAGCCCAGAGTCGCGCCCTCGACCTTGCCGAGAAGACTACTTTGATGATGATGCGGGTCGCCGGCCGGTTGGGCGCTCGCCGTTCCCGGAAAATACAGTTCGCTACCATATTGCGGTGCGGTCGAAGCGCAAGACGTTACCGGCGCCCTGGCGTAACCACCGGTCGTGCTGCCGGCGCTGCTTGTCGCCGCCGGTCTCTGGCTCACTCCCGTCGTTGTGCACCCGCCGCTACCGCCGCCTCCTCCGCCGCCGCCTCCCCCGCCGCCGGTGGTGTGCTGTGGCGAACTGCCGCTGCTCTGTGGACTCTTCTTCCAAGGATGGAAACCTTTGCCCACGGCTGCGTCCGCCAACGGTGGCGGGCTCTTGCTACTTAGCTTGTTGCATTGTGCCGCCAGCATAGCCAAAGGCGTACCTCGTAGTGATGGGTGATCCTGTAACATCAATATAAAATCTACGGTCATTCTTTGCAGTATAACGTCATAATTTCGTTGCGTAACAAAAGAATTTATCAATATCTCTTGGCGTTTTCGTTTTAGGGCATACATTGCGCATACAACACGATAAGCATAATTTGATCTAAGATTATCTTTGCCCTCTCTGTTTATATATAAAGGATTATAAACAAATTTCTTGTTGAGAACTCTTGACAAATGTTTACGGACATGCATGATCTCGATTTACAATGTGCTAATAACGCTCGCGCGCGCACGCGCATTACCAAGTTCTTTTCGGAATTTTTAACATCGGAAGCGCTCGTTATGAAGCAATCTCGTCGGCACGATTACGCAAATCGGTAATAACAACTTTGGAACGAATTACGTATCGCGCGTATCGATTCACGGGACTATCGAGGTACTTTTTCGTGCTAGCGCGGTTCGTAATATCAAAATCTGGCGGTCGGTGGACGCCCATAATCGCCCCGCCGCGTCTAAATCGATCTAAAAAGAAGCCCCGGTCCGGACCCAGGTCCAAGAAGAGAGAGTGAGAGAGAGAGAGAGAGATAGAGAAAGAGGAAAGTCTTCCCCTAAGGGCGTATAATGACACTAAATTGCCGTTCCTATCCTAGAAGAGATCCAAGATTAGTCGCTGAAAGTAATGAGACCCGGATAGACCGACCGCTCCACCTAGGCCGCTTTCATGCAAATTGTTCTCGAATCAGGCACAAGGTCGACGTACGATTTCCATGATGCCGGTATTATAAGCGACCCGAAATAACGTGGGAAAATGCTGCGATCTTGGAAACAAATGAAGAAGATCAGGATCAATTCCCTTGAAGTATAATATATCATGTAAATAATGCGACCGGCAACGAGATAAGAATTATAATTTGTAATAGAAGCGTGATGAACTCTTGATGCAAATTGAGTAAATTCAATAACGACACAATTTGTGCGGATCCCATGGCAGATTTCAATGAGCCTTCCAATTCCGAGAAATTTGCGGAACTCGTGCTCCTTCGCGCGCACGCGGCGCGAGGAATTAGAGGGAACGCAATTTGTGCGCGAGGAAAAAATTAGAGCGAGCGGCTAGAAAGCCGCCTGAAACTTTAGATAACGAACTTCATCAAAAGCAGCTCCATGCAAATCGCTCGCTGGGGTTTGCGCGGGGGTGAAAGGACAAGGAGAGAGTGTCGGCGGCTACCGAAGGGCCGGAGGCTGAAGAGGAGAGGTCCCGAAGCGGATTTGGACGCGGAGAGGTAAAAGCGAGAGGGTCCGCGGAAGCGGCAGGAAATTAAGGTCTGGAGGGCCGCGCGGCCATTAGCAGCCGGCGCCATGGAGGCGACACGCCCCCACGTGGATTCAACCTTGCGCCAGCAACACCGGCGAAAGACAACGAACGCGCGCACCCTTCCAGGATGGAAGCGACGTGAGAGCGAGAGAGAGAGAGAGCGAGAAGAGAGCGAGAGAGGTAAAAGAGCGAGGGGAAGAGAAAGGAAAAACGGAGGAGTCGCGACCGTACCACGCTCGATCTATCCTTCGAAGAGAAGTCCGTAGTCCTGCTCGGTTGCCCCAATCATTCATCAACGAGTACAACAAATGTTCTGCTCATATTTCTTCGCGGTAACATGACACATTGTTGTATATGGTCGTTATTTAGGATGCGCTCGCGTACGAAGCGCCGCGCCGTTTCAAGGCTTTTCGGGTGATTTACTGCAGTTAATTTTAACGCAAAAGTATGATTTAAATAACTAAGTGTTAAAGCGTAGATACAAACGTAAAAACGATTTATATCTCGAGGAACTCTCGAGTCGGGCGCGCGGAAGATCTGCAATTTACGCTTGAACGACGAAACGTCGCAAAGTATCGAGAGTTATTATTCCGAGAAATCTCCGGACGCGCGCAGTTGTGATTGCTCCCCGTTACGATGCCTCTCGACGAATGGGAGCGCTCGTTGACGCGGAGGTCGTAGAGGGTGACGACTGGCACGGGAGAACCGCGGAGGGTTGAAAGGACGAAATCGTCTCTCCCGCTTTTACGTCGAGAGGGAGGCGGAAGGTTTAGCGCGGCAGAGATCGCAACGGGGTTGAGTGTCTCTCCGCCGGTGTACGAGCCACGCCCTCTTCAAGCTCGATGAGTGCAGGTTGTAGGCAGGCCACGTATCGATCCGCCGGGACAATATGACAGTGGCCTGCGGAGACAACGACGTCCCTCGATCAGCTCCCTCCACACAGTCTCTCCAGCGCTGAACCCTACGCGCGTGGATACACGCCCTCCATGGCGCGTCGCGAGCGTACGCGTTAACCATCTCGATCACGATTCGCGGCTGTTATCATCTCTTTTTGTCCGCCGCTTCTCGAAGCTTTTCTCCGATAGCGAAATATCATTGAGCTGTCAGAGCTCTCGAGCTCTCGAATTAATCGCGAGAGATTGTTTGAGCGAATGATTTCTCGCCAGCGGAAGTGGCGACGATTGCATAGGTGAAAAAGTGCGTAGTTGACGGAGCGTATAGAGAGTGCCGAACTACTCGGCACCGGCCTGGTGAGGCCTGGGTCCCTCTGCAGGCACCCTCCTGTCGGCACGGTTAAAAGGGAGCCGACGTGAAATGGGCACCGGTAGGATCCTTTGTTTTAGCCGCGTGACGTCACGCCCCTCGGAGCCAGCTAGGACTAATAATGCCTGGAGCTACGCCGCGCATAAATTAAAACGAAGAATCCTCCGCTTGTCTCGCCTCGTCCCGTCCGCGCCGGTTCGGATCTTTTTCCAAGAACTCATTCGCGCCGAGGCGTCGCGCGATTGCTTTCCGACCTCACTCTCTCTCTCTCGGCCGAGCCTTCGAACGTGCCAGGAAGTATCGACCGCCGCACGAGATCGTTAACGAGATCGGTCATTCGACACCCGATGCGACGCGGCGCCGCGCCGGACGGCGGAAAATAAAGCGGAAACGCCGCGCCGCGCGCCGGAGCGATCGTTCGAGCACGAGCCACGTGACAGCTGAATGCGAGGGAGGTAAAAGACCCGACAGCGAGGGTGCGAAGCAACAAACCGTGGGGTGTCTGCCGGTCGAGCTTCGTGGCGAACCGCATCCGACGTCCGTGTCAAACTTTCATTCCCCTTTCAGCCCGAGGAGAACCCGAGAACCCTCGTTCGCACCATCAGGCGAGACATGCGTCGATCGGTACTTTAACGTACGCTAACGAAGACATCGAGAATCCCTACGGCAAATCCGAATAACCATCTCCTCTCCCTCTGTAAACAATTGTTTCTTTTCTATGAAGACAAGAAAATATTTCACTTGCTTACAAATTTTAATTTCGGTTAAAACGCTAGTCTTTCGGGAAATGACTTGGAAATTTATTTCCGCTATCAAGCCGTTGTCGTCGAATTTAACCGGACAGAGACAATTAAATGAACGACGTAGCCGCAGAAAAAGGATTGCTTCGTGCTCCATAATGGAGCGCCGCGCGAAATTAGTCGGCGCTCTTTTCTACTTTCGGCATAAAAAGTGTCGGTCGCTCTCGAGAGCCATTGACCGCGATCTCCAAGCACCTGCCGAGCCGGCATGGTCGAGTTTCTCGTTGGATCCACCTGCATTGAGAAGCCCCCCCACCAGCGGAATTGACTAACTACTTCACCAAGTCGAACTTTGCGTGCTTTAATTTGTAATTTTGTTTATTTAACTAAATTATTACTCGTTATCTCTATCTACAGGATATACAGGCGTTAATTTCTTTCGATTCTTTGCCATCTTTATAGATCGTCCAAAACGCTTTTACGACATAATGCTATCTCATTTTATTATAAATATTAATATTTGCTAATGTTATAGAAAAATTATTTCTTTTAAGTTGGCATCTGATAAAAGTATATGGCACATTTAAGAGTGATCTCGTTTATATTTTAAAATATTATAATATCAGAGAAGAGCCTGAATTAATTCTAAAACGTAATCCATTGCGTACTTTATCATATAACATCATAACGTACGATGGTTCATTTCGTGCTGCGAAAGAAAAGGGCAAAAATTATTCGCAAGGCACGTAATACCGCAGATAAGTAATGTAACTATTATTACCATGCAAATTGTAACATGTTACAGATACGGTGTATACCATCGGATTATAATTTAAAATGGTATTATTACTTCTGCCTCGAACGATCTCGTTGGCATTCTCCTTACAATCTCGATACGCTTACGCGGACACGCAAAACATTCCGCGGGCAGGGGCGGGAGGAGGGGAGAAAGAAACGTACCTAGATCGAGCGGTCGAATTGTTCAACGCGCGATTTCCATACCGCGCTAATTACCCGTCCAGGTACAAGGCGGGCGAAATGTAGCGGGCGGATTGCCGCACGGAATGCCGTTGCACGCGTTAAACACGCGGCCCGGCCAGGTCTTCGCGTCGGTCGGGTCGTGCGCGCTGGGTATGTACGTCAACGAAGGGTTACGCGAGTTACAGGCCTTCCCTTGGCGAGGAGAGCCGCGATGCCAGCGATAATACGAATGCGGGTTACTTCGAATGCTAATTATTTGTTTATCAGCCTCCGCATGCAACCGCGCCGGTGCACGCAGCCAGTGTCCCGATAAGAAGCGGTGCCCCTTGAAGCTGTTGCGCGCGCTAGGGTTATATACTCGGCCCGACTTCGGCCTCGCAGATAATTGCGGCGATTATAAAAACGTTCGCTTTGCCTCGCTCGTCTTTCTCGTTATCGGACTAGCCGTCGACGTCGATATACTCGTTTCCTACGTCGTTTCCTACGTCATTTCGTCGGGCTTCCTTCCTCCCTCTTTCTCTCTCTCTCTCTCTCTCTCTTTTTCTGGATACTTTAGCCTTCATTCTTCGCGGTTATCTTGAAGTGTAAATTAGGACTTAATACGCATGATCTCGTGTTAAAAGTACAATACGTGCTACCGTATATATGTATACATATTTCTACGGTGAGCGCGATGACATAAAAGTAGTAAGAACACAAGGTTTAGCTAATAACAGAAGTTTCTAGTTTGCAGTAATGTTGCGTGACTGCGTAAAACTGCACGTTACGATGATAGCTCGTGAGCTGAAAAAAAAAGAAATAAAAACAACTTTTTTCCGTTGATTACAAGACGCGTTATCTGAGCAACCTCATTGCATTTATAAAGTTAATTGTGTGATAGTACTATCCACGTGGCGTCTATATAGGTCATGCAGTATTGTTCAAATTCCGCGTAAAATATGACGTCGAGCAGAAATGAATTCGCGAATCAATGTTATGTCGAGAGGCAAATTTTTAGTTCCGTACACCGCTCTCGTATAATATTCGCGGCTTTTCTCCTCGTTTATAGTTACTTTTCACGTTAAAATCTTTTCTTTCACATTGGCCGTCCGGCACCTCGTTTTCCTTCCGCCTCGTTTCTCCGGCTCCGCGAACAGGACGGGACCCTCGATCGACCGGTAGCGATGGAACGAAATTGTATATTCGCACGCAACGCGACTGCCATTACATGTATACGCGGGAGAGAGAGAGAGAGAGAGAAAGAGAGAAGCTAGCCCGCGAGGTCGTCGGTCCTCGCCTTTCGACAAAATGGCGCTGCTTTTCTTGCTCGTCGGTATCTCTCTTTTAATCTCGCGCGCGACACTGACCGCGACTCCTCAACAAATGGATTTTTAACTCGGCCCATCTAAGCGGCCCGGGGGTCCACCCAGCGACGGGGACGCCAGTGGCGATCAACTTGCCACGAGCAGACGAGCAACACGGCGCGGCGCAGCGGTATATCGCATCTAAGCATCAGCGTTCGCGATCATTAACGAGGTACCTAACTACGGCTAGATTGGCTATAGAATCCCGTATGCTCGAGGGATTCGCTGACTCCGCTAACTTCTTCTCGCGGCGCTTGTAAAATAAAACTTTAATCCGTCTGCATCTGGGAAACTGTTTCATGGGAAACTCGCGCAATACCCTATACCCTGCGTAACCGCGCGCGTGTGCAAGACGTTTATTAATTCTGGAGATGAAATAAGCGAGAAATTAAGTAATACGTCTTATCCGCCTGTCGTATCGTTCACTCATAAATAATTATTAGCAAATTAAATTACGCGCGATAAATTTTTCGGAATATTAGGAAACGCGAGAGAAGCGAGAGCGCGCAAGAGTCAGGGGGGG